>NC_142775.1:26925900-27078644 GCF_988280905.1 Pimephales promelas | reverse complement strand
GCTCTACTGTTGTGGTATCGTTGCAAATATAAACTCTAAACACTGATTCTTCACATGCTCGTCCCTGGGCAATGAAAACAAGTGGCTGAACTGTGGCTATTCAGCTGAAGTTTTTGAATGTGTTCTAGACTAGACTTCAAGTTTACAGTACACTCCTGTCTGCGCGCGCAGTTGTTGGGAGCGGCCAATGAGCTAATGTTTTGTATCTACGTCACGACGTAACAGCTAACTCCTTTCAAAAACAATTCAGACTCAGAGTCCGACTCTCACTTTTGAAAGACAATAACTTTATATACGCTGCACTTTCAGATTTAAATCTTTGCAGGATGTTTTCATTCCCTTAGAGCTATATTCCGCACTACATGAACAGTCATTTTCAAAAATCCATGATAGGTGCTCTTTAATGAAGAGGGTGGATGAAATTATTAGCTCAGTATAAAACAGCAGAAGTCAATGGAAAATTCCACCGTGATAGAAAAACAAACGTGTGTGTGTGAGGTCAGTGAGGAGGTCTTCCTTTTGTGAGTGACATTGCTCTGTCCAGAGATTGAAGTCCAGAGGGACTAAATTTAATGAGCTCCAGATTTTGTTCTAATGACTACCCCCCTGCACCTAAACCACCCCCACCTCATTCATATTCTTCTGTTCTGTTCGCTTTCTCTGGTGTGGAGGACATTAGCAACCTCTTCTTTGTTCACTCCAGGCCATTAGGAAGGCCTGTCTCAGCTGCACAAACACACGCCAGTCATCTCAATTACTCTTATGAGCACACATAGGCCAATATCTCAGGAAGCACACACATGCAGACATGACAAAAGAGGGTGGAAGACTAGTGAGGGTGGAAGTTGTGAAACTAGGCCAGACTACAACATGGTGCATTATCAGTGAAATCTTTATTTCTGTAGTGACAGTAAAGTGTGAGTTGTCATCTGTGCTTCTTTATAATGCTTATGCTAATTTTTAAGGCTGGAGGAGTGGCTCCAGCTGTCTGCCATGAGGATACAAAGTTACAAACCCAAACCCTAAAGGATGTCAATGGAACTTATATGTAATTTAGTGGCTTCGGAACAGTCATGGTTGTTTCTTGCCTTCCGTCAAACAGTTAGGTCGCCTAACATGCACCTTTCCTGCGACAGAAGCGGTTTTTAGACTCACCAGGCTGCAGTACACTGATGCCCAGCGGGTTGGAGGTGCGGTTGGCCACCGTGCTCCAGGTGCCATCGTAATTCCTCCGATAAAGTAAGGCAGCACATTGGTACGTCCCGGCCTCCTTGCGTCCGGCTCGGGTGATGCTGAGACGGAAGTTGGTGTTAGTGGGTGTACGATCCACAGTGGTACGCGTGCCAAGGCCCAGCAGTTGATCGCCCCACTGCAGAGTCCCATCCCGCGTGAACGTCACCAAATCTCGGAACTCTCCATCGCCCTCTGCTGGCTGGAAGCGCCATGTGACCGCAGCAGGAACGTTGGGATTGTGTCGTGGCTTTACGATGCACTGTAGGTCAAACGAATCACCAAACGTCACGCTGGGCGTACGAGAGGATGCCGATACAAAGAAGAAAGATTCTGGAACAAGAACAACAAAAGAGAATTAATATAGTGATTATGTATCTTTACCACAATGCATTTACACAATTCAATTCATGCACTGATAAGCATGTATCCCAACTCATCTTATAATAAATATGAGTCAGAAGAACTGTGCTTTTATGATATTGATTTCTGATATTCATTTGATTCTTTTATAAGTGTAATACAATACAAAACTGGTTCTGCACTAATGCCAGACTTAGTTATTTGTTATTTTATTTATCTATTTCAAATATGCCCAAACCTGGGCCAATGATGATTGACCCATGCTATTAACGGAAAAATATAGCATAGAAAAAAAAAAAAAAAAAAAAAAAAAACATGCCATTGAAATAGACCTTTTTTGGCAATAACAGCAATTTATATGCAAAATATTGTTAAAATGTGGCACTTCAAAATAGTGAAAAAGATTATATGTGATAATGAAGGGCATTATGAAATTGAATAATCACTTATGTGTATTATTATTACAGATGTCGTCTCCATGTACACATTCACTGCCACAACAAACGTGGAGCATGTGAGATTGAGGAAAAAAATCCACGTTAAATTAAGAACAATCATGCTGCCAAGTTTAAATTTCTGCATTATTATCCTTAAATGTGTGTGTCAATTTTTAACAAAGTTCATTTTTGTTTTCATCCCCATGGAGTTGCAATAAATTAGGCTTATGCAGGAATACTCTGTGCTGTAAATTGCCTTTTGTTTATTATGTGTCATGTAAAAAGATAATGTGAACTGATTACTGAACTGAATTTCAGTTTGTTTCAATGTAATCAATAAATGCAGTTGCACTTGTATGAAACAAGTGTCCAGAGTCCCTTTAGAGCAAGTAATTTCACTCTGCAGCCTTTTAGTTGTTTAATTAAATTATCATGCATAATTTAAAGATGGTTATTATTCCCTTATTAATAATATATTTCATTTATATTTTAACCAGTAAATGTTGTCACATGAAATACAAATCTGCTTTGCACAATTTGTATAATATAAATCATAATTTATTTGAGAATTAATTTAAACATTTATTTTGTTTCTTAAATGTTCAAGATTCTTTTCTTTTTTATTTTATTTCTGCACTTTTTTTACTTGGAGTGTTATGTTTGTTTTTAATCCAGTATCCATTGGCATGCATGTTCAAACCTAAATATCGGTATCGGTAAAATCCACCATCAGTCAACCTCTAGCCAGATCCATTCCCAGCCTACCTAATGATGCCACATTGCTGGGCTGTAACAGAGGGCAGGTTAACACAAAACCTGCTGGGCACAAGCTTTGCCAAGCTCTTAGCAGTACCACAAGACTCTGGCAAAGTTAAGGAAGTAAATTTCATTTGGTGACCCTCTCTGTTCTTCAATTAGGTAAAATATTAAAGGAACGGGGCAGTAAAGTTAGATGTCTACGTCATCAGACTACTCTTTCTGCATGCTAATAAGCCTCAAAGACTTCCTGGGAGAAATCCCAAAGTTCAGACGTTCACTGGGCTGAGAAAGGCTAGCAGGAGTTTGTTCTGTTTGGGAGGAAAGCTTGAGATCAGTAGAGTTAATCTACTCTGCGTTATTTTGATAAAATTTGGACAAGGTGACCTGTAGCACGCCAACTCAATCCTACGGGCAGCAACCGGGGAAAGCAGCCAAAAGGAGATTACACACACATCCCCTGTTTATTGAGCACATGCAAACTAATCCTGCAAGAAAAAAAAAAAAAAAAAACTGATATACTGCTGGATTCTATTATTTATTTTTTTTTTTTTTACATTTAATGAGCTCAGTTTTGCTCAGATGTTGAAAAAAAATGTCTCAAACGAGGATTATTGGTGGATTTATAAGTGTTTTATGCAAAGCCATTCAGCAGCTAAAACTACTTGAAGCAAAAATGTGTTATAGTGTTATAGCAAAAATAGTGTTAAGTGTTATAGCAAAAATAATCATATTTTCACTGAGTTGTGAGATTGAAGTCAGAATTGAATGTGATCAGATCAAAAGATAAGAATAATGCCAAGAAAACACATGCCAAAAAACGTCACTCAGTTACTAACGTAACCTCCTTTAATTTTTCCTATGTGTAAAACGCATTGTTGCACAGAGCAAAGTTAGGCGAGGCAGCTTGCGCGTCTATTGGTCGCTCTGTGGCAAATGCTGCAACCTATCGATGGACTGGTCATGACGTGAGTACCAGTGAGGGTGCAGGCACCCTTGTGTGTTATGTCCCGCCGAAATACGAGTGGCTTATCACTATATAAATCGAGTCCAGAAAGGGTGTTCTTTGGTTTTTATCTCGAAGTGAACCAGAACGCAGCACTAGCATGCCAGGGTTACGCGACACTCGTTCCCTCTACTAGAGAGAACCGAGTTTACATTAGTAACTGAGTGTCGCTCTCTTACGAGAGTACTCTCGTGTTGCGTAAGCTAGTTTCCGCTACGGGAACCCAATGTAAAACGCTGTGCATTCTGAAATCATCAACTCATAGTCCCAATGGCCAAGTGCCCGGGGAACACATAATAGTGAAGACGGCCGGGCCGGGGAAGTGGCTCGATAGTCCAAGATGACCATATAAGGGAGTGTGACACCTCACATTGCTTAAGATGATTGCTTAAAGGCACACTATGTAGGAATTCCATTTTTATCAAAATAGAGTCGCTGTGTAGAACTTGTATTTAGCGTTACTGTCGTAAATACCACTCACGCAGAGCGTCTCTGCACTCACGGCCTGATACCCCTTTGAAGCTGTTCTATTAAGGTACAAATCTGGCATAGTGTGCATTTAAATAGGAAATCTAGGGGGTATTTATGGGTAGGCCTACTATGATATTAGACTACATAGCCTATAATAAAAGATAATGAATTTCAAACCTGAACTGAACTTTTTTTTTTTTTCAAAGATCAACAATCTGTCATTAGTCTCCAGGTCACAGTGAGAGACGGACACCACATTTCTCAGATCCCTGAAGCTTTCTGGATTGGGGCCCACCTCGTCCAACGTGCGGAGAAGGTTGGCCTGATAAATTTGCAGAACAGCCATGGAAGGCAGTGCTGACGCCGCTTGACCGGCGGCGGAATAAGTGCAACTGATCAGAGCCAAAGTGGCCCTGCAGGGCTTCGAAGGCAACGCCAGCTTCGATTGCCATCCAGCAGACAGGAGAGATGAGTGGCCACCGCTTCCTCGACCTGAGGAAGACTCGGTTTGTCTTTCACGCCGTCCACAATGGAAAGCGTCGAAGAAACAGAAGAACGACGCAAACAAAAGGATATTTTTTTGGCTTCAGTTTTCTCGAGAAAATGTATTTTCACGTAGCATAAGCTAGCTTACTCAAAACAAGAGTACTCTCGTAAGAGAAGAAAGATTAAGCAAGACTTGCGTAATCCAATTCAGGAAATGCACAAACTCAAACGTTTGAATCAATCTAAGGAATCCTTCACCAAATTAAGCAATGAATCAATCACTAGTCAACTAATTCACTTGCAGTCACTAGAAATGACCAATAACACTTACAGTATATTCTTTCAGACATGAAGCCAAGTGTCATTAATGCCATTATTGATCCTAACACCAAAACTTCAAATGGGGATGTTGTGATTTCTGGCAATAAAATGGGTAATGATTGTTATATCAAACAATACAAAAACGAATTAACCTAAAATACATGTCACGTTTAGCTAGATTGTTATTTAATGGACTGAAATAACTGCAGATGAAGCTAGTTTTCTCTGTCATTACCTCAAGTAAGCACCTAATAGTTTGAGTGTACTCATTTTCAGGTGAGCATAAAGATAAATTTCTATCCTAAAAAAAAAAACAAAAAAAAAAAACAAAAAAAAACATTTGAAGAGTTCAGATGCAAAAGCCTCTAAATGCCATTTGAAATTTTCTTCTTTAATGATGATTTTTATCAAACTTGTATATTTAAGTTCAGTAATTTCACTTAAATGGCAATGATAATTACCTATTAATTGTTATTTAAGTGAAATTACTGAACTTAAATATACAAGTTTGATAAAAATCATCATTAAAGATGAAAATTTCAAATGGCATTTAGAGGCTTTTGCATCTGAACTCTTCATTTGCACTATTATATTTAAAAAGAAAATTCAACCATCTTTTTTTCTCACCTTTAAGTTGTTCCAAACCGGTATGTCTATTTATTCTGTTAAAAGTAAAAGGAGAAAATGTGAAGAACTGAAGATGATATTTTGAGAAACGTCTCAGTGTTTATGTCCAAACAATGGAAATCAATGTTGAACAAAACTTTGGTTACATTCTTCAAACATTCTTTTATGTTGCACAGAACAAAGAAAGTCATACATGCTTGGAACAACAGGGTGAGTTAAAGTCGACAGACATCCCTTTAAATATTGACATTTATTACTAAAATAGCACAAGCATAAACAACGTTTATTGGATGATCAGACGTGGAAAGAAGAGAGAGAAATGAACAGAGGAGATTCTGAAAAATTTAGGACAGACTTGAGCATGTGTGACTCAAAGAATGATGTGACGTTTACAAGGATTGATAAGAGAGAGAAATAAAGAGAAGGCAGCATTTTAAAGGCATACTGCACGTTTCATGTTTTGATGAATTCCAGTGCTTTAGTCTCTTGTAAACACATGATCATGAAAGGCTTCCTATCCATCCTGTGTTTGACTGCAGGGAACCATGATCAATGCCATCTTCTCTAGAGTGCAGGGCTATTGGACATATGCTGAGAGCGATTATTTATGGAAACAATAACACAACAGCTTTCACATACACAACCTTTTACAAATTCCAACATTTTCCCCACTGTTACTTTGTGTGATCCATTGCACACGTTTTAATAACTAATCAATGATCACAGGAACAGTCACGACACCTGAAGAAATGGGTAAAATGTGCAGCATGAGCTGCTGCCTGAGAGGAGCGAGCCCAGGCAGACAGAGCTATTATTCCAGACACACAGACATGCTCAGAAAAACATGTGGCGTACACCCACCCTCACGCACAGTGGGAATAGAGATTTCAAATCTAGTAGCCTGACACAAGGGGAGGTTTAAGTCGGCCTCTGGATGACTTTTCATGTCAAGAATCGGGCCTCTACAACTGGCTGTTCCTTCGGTCACAGCAGTTTCTTCTCTTTGCTGTTAAACTGTTTATAACAGATATGCAAATTCTTCCTTTCTGTAAACAAGTATTATTGTTGAAATTTTATGATTCATAATAAGGTAATAAGCCTTTCAGAAAACACATGCAAGCGAAGGAAATCTGTGAGGCCCGTGTAAAGCCACTCAGGGTCCATTCCACAAGCCATAACTAAAGCCAAACTTTATTAACTTTATAATTATAATATGCTAATGAGGTGTTTAAGAAAAAATATCAGTGTTGAAAACAGTTGCAGTACTCAATATTTTTACTATTTTTTTTCAGGATACTTTGATGAACAAAAATTTCAAAAGAACAGTATTTATTTAAAACAGAAAACTTTTGTAAAATGTCTTAACTGTCACTTTTGATCAATTTAACTAAATTTTTTTAAATAATTTCTTAAAAAAACGCTTCAAAACAGACACTACAACAGTCATAATACGAGGCACACTCTATGGTGTCTTTTAAAAAAAGCATAATTCAACAAATAATACACCTGAAATATAAAAAAAAATATCCAACTTACTGCACTTTACTGCAATGCTGCATTCCTGCAGATTTACAGTTTACATTCTTTTAATTCAGCTAAGAGGTCACACCATAACGTTACTCTTCTATTGTTCACATGCAGTCACGTGACATGAATTCACAGGTCGGAGTTCACCTTCGGTTCACCTGTCTCTTACATTTGCATGAACATTACAAGAAGTCAATGGAATGAAGATTGTAGTATAAGACCACGCTCTCAAACACAGCCATACATTCAGGGACTTAAAACAGGCAGAGTTTTTATGTTTGTTATTTAAATCACCAAAAGTTTGTAAACTAAAGAAAGGGTTTCTCACAAATATCTCACCTAATCATTTAAAATTGTGTGCTCAAGGACAGATGTACCATTAAAAATAAAAATATATGTTTATCCATCATCCAATTAGCATGCTGGGAGCTTTAACTGCTTTCATAGCAATAAAAAAAAAAAGTAAATTGTGGCAGAATGTGTGTCTCGGCACACCTCTGGGTGCCATGTGTAACCCAGCCAAACAATTCCACCACTACATGGTGGCCAGCAGCCAGTCAGCACCCATACCACTGCCAGACACTAATGAGCATGTTAAGACACTCCATAAACAGAATAACCTGCTTCACACCCCGTCTTGATCCTTCATACAGTCACCCAGAGTCAATGCTGGAAAACACAACACTGCTATTTTTACTCACCACCACCAACACACCTGTCAAAGGACAAGAGCAAAGGACACAAACACTGTCTTAGCCTCATGGACAAATTAGAGTGATTATCACATGATCACATGCACATCATACTCGAACAAAGTGACTCCTGCTGCATCACACCTGGAGAAGTCTGTACTTTACTCTGTAAAGGTAAAGCAGCTGACATGAAGAGCATCACGCTGCTACTCTTTGAGCTTCAAATCAAAAGCAGCGCTGATGAAACACTTCAACAAAGCAGATCCAGACAGCAGAGGAAAGAAAAATGATCAATGTCAATCGCAGAGGAGGAGCATAGATATAAATAATTAAGAAGAATAAAAAAGCTGTGTCTTTGTCATCTCATCAAAGCTTCGTTACGGAGGAAACATTAAGACTAGATGCTGGATAATATTAGCCTGGTCCCACCAGACTCTCGTACATTTCATATGTACAGAGATAGATTTCCTCCATAGAACTGAGGGGAATGAAAATTGAGCGGAAGTACGTAGGATGGCGGAGCCAGGGATAATATTCCCAACCTTAAAGCTTCGACAAAAAAAATAAATAAATAAAAAGTCACAATTACCTCTTTATTGTTTTTACTTTGTGGATTTGTGGACTTTTACCACAGATCATGTGCAGAAATTTCCACTCCCATTAAATAAACCCTTGCTGAAAAATATATTACAGACCCCAAGACTATATATATATATCAAAGACAATATAAACAAGACACACTATTAGAAATTGCTATGCTAAAAAAATGGCTAAAAAAAGTTGCTATGCTAAAAAAGTTATACTGCTTTTTAGAGAAAGACAGTCTTTAAATGACTGACTTACAGATGTTTCTGAACACTTCACCTTCAAAGCAGAAGACATATTGTGTGTTATCAAGAACTGATGGAGTATCTTTTCTAAAAACCACTCATTGTCACGCAACACACGCTCACACAATGTGTTTATTTAGAGCATCTGCCAGCTTGCTATTCAGTCATGTTTTTCTTTTTAGCCATGTGCAAGCATGTGCGTATGAATGTGTTCTCATTACACACACAGTTAAAGTGCAGACTGGGAAGTCACGGCTATTGATTTTGATGGAAAGCTGACAGACAGCGTGTCCCACGGCGCTACATGAACATGATGCTATGTAATCATGATCATGACTGAGCGATCGACTTCATAGAGGATCCAACTTTAGAGTGCCACTTCAAAATTCACTTTACTCCACTTGAGTGAATACATTTTCCTGTCACTGTGTAAGTGTACGTGTGAGTTTGCATATCCTTGTGTGTATGAAGCAGAAAAAAAAAACAGAATATTTATGATGTCATAAATATGACGTGTTGCTGACAGTAAAAATAGACTGCATGAGTACAAATATATATGCAAATATGGTGTCAGATATTTACTTAATATGAAAGATTTGTCCCCTGCCTGGTGTGTATGCTGGTGTGTATTGTGTAAACTGTGATTATATATATATATATATATATTTATTTATTTTTTGATGAAAGAAAGTTTCAGCATTTATTTAAAATAGTAATCTTTTGCAACATTATATGGGACAGATATACTAATAGCTTACATCAGTTCAAACTCTTTTTCGACCTTAAAAAAACAACTGTCAGGATTTACTAAATACACGCAGTGAAAAATTAGCACTGAAAAGATGTGGAGATGGTTAGTTGACATTATTGCATATGCATTTGTAGAAGTTTCCCTTTCAGACGCACAATTTATGGGATGAGGGTATTTGAATGATTCATGCAAGGTGAAAGTTTGGGCTCATCAATTCACTGGTATCTGTGCCATTATTTACTAAGCATTTCTAAGCATTAAATATTAAGAATTTCTAAGCATGTCTAAAAATGATCCAGCTGTGTCTGTGTTCTTTCATTTGTGTGTCGTCAGTAGATCATGTACTTTCCACTTCCATCTGTGCATTTTTTGGATTTGCGCTGTCATGCTATTTTGCCCTGTTTAGTATATCCGGTCCTAAATGTCTTCAAAGTCTTTTGATATTTATATATATTTATATATATTCTATTTTTTCTTTCCCCTCAAACTGTCTATGTGTCTTACCAACTGCTTTTACTGTAGTGGTCTTGATGGCGGATTCGTCTCCAATCTGCTGCCAAATCCAGTCTGGTGCAGTTCCACTCTGGGACCACTCGGTGGCGCTGCATCTGTACTGGCCCTCATCTGTGGGGAAGGCATTATACAGCACCAGGGTGAATGTGTCGGACCGAACCCGCTCTACCCGAACCTCTCCATAGCTGCTGCGCTCCCTAAAAGTGGGCCCAGGAGTGACCGTGCCTTCACGATCCACAGAAGCCACGTTCACGGCAGGACCCGCGTCTTCCTTATCCGTCCACTGCCATATCACTGACAGGGGACCCAGAGTGTTGCTAACAACGCAGGTCAGCTGAATTGTCTCCCCCTCCATAATCTCTGAAGAGTTACTGGATAACGACACAGTGATGTTACTTCCTATGAGAGACAGACAAACAAGAGTGGAAATTAGACGTTGTTTTTTGGAAACATGACACTAGTGCAAGTTTATCATGATAATTGTAGAGCAAATTTACATTATGCATGAGTAAATTACTCATGGCAAGCTGTACAAGAAACTCCACAAAAGGGTGAAAATTTAAAGTACTTTTAAAATCCTCCTGTACTGCACTCAATAATTTATCCTTTAAAACTCATCTTTACAAATCAAAATGACATATTAAACACATTTTTATGTATTGATAGAACATTGGGTAACAGTGATTAATTGTTTTACTCTTTGGCTTCACTAAGTTATCAAACAGCTAGCTTATATTGCTAATGTTGCACAATCCATTTTCCCATTCACCATCATCAGCCAGACAATTGCCCTTCTAAAAATCAGCATCAAATGCTACAAACATCATAGAGAGTGTCGAGAAATACATATACTTCATCATAACATCATATACATTATTTGCCCACTATATGTACCCATATTTTCTGTCACTTTTTAAAGGTTTCTTGTGCTCACTGTGTTAAAATTTCCCACACAGCATGATAAGAATGATAGGAAAAAACGTTTCTCGCACATTGATGGGATTGGTTTTATGTTTGTGACGGTAGGAACTGCGTTTTTCAGACTCTCTTTGGTACACTGCAGTTTTAATGAGAAAATACTTGGCAATATTTTTGACTGATGTATGCATGGTTTGTCTTAAGTATATTAAAACACCACATAGAGCATATATAAGCAAAATTAAAAACTTGATTTTCACCACAGAGAAAGTACACAAGAACATCCCTTTCACTTTATTTGGACGTTGCCTTTAACACATTTAGTTGACTATAAGTAACGTTGAGTAGAGTGTTAGTAGAGTATTAGTAGACTGGTAGGGTTAGGGATAGAATAAGTTGCAAATTTCATTATAGTCAGTAGAATGTCTGCTGGAGAAGCATCACAATAAAGAGTTAGCAGATATTAAGCAGTTTACTAATACTCTAATAAGAGTTAGTTGACACGTAGTTGCAAAGTTACTTACAGTCAACATAATGTTCAAATGTTCAATTTAAGCCTTGTCAAGCTAACGCACATTCAGAGCAATATGATGTGATTCCTTTACTAATGAGGCAACAGGTTCATTTTAACCGAAAGGTCAGAACTTCACTTTCTCTCATTAATTTACCCACGTTTTCTCATTTTATATGGTCTCTATAGCTGTGAGGCAGATGGATTCTGATAATACCCGAAGCAAAAACACACAGTTCCAGTTCTTCATCAGGTTCCTTTGGGTTCTATTGGACAGTGTATTTTTTTTCATTAATTTACTTCCCATTCTTCATTAAAGACTAAGCCACCCAGATTAATCACACAACCAGACTAGATTCAAAGCAATACAATGTTTTAAAAGTCAGTAAAAAGTACTGTAAACTCTTTTCTATTTATATTTTGAAATGTAATTTATTTATGTGATGCCAAGTTGATTAAGACTACAGTAAAAAGAAATTTGCAATGGTTTATGGGAGTGGGCAAGTCTATTGGGCTATGGCTAGTGCATCTCTTTAATTTAAAGAATTGAAGAGTTCAGATGCAAAAGCCTCTAAGTGCCATTTGAAATTTTCTTCTATTATGATCATTTTTATCAACCTTGTATATTTAAGTTCAGTGATTTCACTTAAATGGCAATGAAGATTACCTATTAATTGTTATTTAAGTGAAATTACTGAACTTAAATATACAAGTTTGATAAAAATCATCATTAAATAAGAAAATTTCAAATGGCATTTCGAGGCTTTTGCATCTGAACTCTTCAATTCTTTTTGATTGAAGTTGAAAGTGGCTTCTACAGAACATAAAACCATTGCACATTTGAGCTCATGTTAGGTATGAAAAGTTTATACTGTGTCTTTCTGTTGCGCTCTACAGCAGGCAAGGCCTCTGACTAGAAGGACTTTTAGGATAGTTTTCTCATCAAGAGGTCTAGAGCCTGAGAGATCTTGTAAGTATGAGTGTAGATCAAAGGCTTCGTAGACATCTCAACAGTTCTGTCGAGTTCTCGGCAGGGATTTCACACCATCACATCCCTATAAAAGCAGTGTGTAATAAAAAAAAAAAAAATAGAACTTTAAAGAGACAAAGTTTGCACCCTTCCCATGGGTCACCCAAGCCCTCCCTTCAGAAAGAGGCTGTGGCAGAACTTTTTGAGAAGAAAACCGCCATGACCAAGAGGGCAAGGAACACAAGAGGCTTTGAATTCATGCATAACAAAAGAAAAACATCTGGGGATGAAACCTCTTCAATTGCTAATGTGCTCCTTTTCTCAGAGGACATGAAATAGAAGTTTACACAGTGATCAGCTTGAGTACAGAACAGCACAGTATGTACCCAACCTAGTCTCTCAGTCTCATATATTGTCTGAAAGACCTAACTAGATAGTTGGTGTGGCCTTGATCATAAGAGAGAGAGAGAGAGAGAGAGAGAGAGAGGGGGGGGGGGGGGGGTTATTTTCCAACCTTTCCAAGGGTCTTTTCCCTATTTCATTTTCCAACCTTTCCAAGGGTCTTTTCCCTATTTCTACAGTAAGTGAGTGTGTGAAGAAAGGGCTGAGCACTGTGTTGTCTCGATTCCATGCTGTAGTAATCAATCTACTGCTCTAATAACCCTGCAAATATGGCACATGGTCTTCTGCAGGGACAAAGAATGAAAAAAGAAAAGAGAAAAAGAAAAACGCAAGCTTTAATAATTTCAACCTTTCCAAGGGTCTTTTCCCTTTTTTCTACAGGCCAATGCACACCAAAGACAATAATTGATAAATATATTAGCATTCACACCAACAGATGATAACATTGTTTATTAAAGGGATACTCCACCGGGTTTTCATATTAAACTATGTTATTCCCTTAACTAAGACGAGCTGATGCATACTGTACCTCTCTCGTCTCAGTGCGTGCACTCTATCGCTCTGTATTGCCACAAAACTATGTTAGCACTTAGCTTAGCCCAGTGCATTAAATATGGGCCAAAAAGAGAAGCGACCAAACACTTCCTCGTTTTCCCTATTTAAACACAGTTACTCGATTAGTGTAACTCGACCTAGGCTGGTGACACAAAATAAAACGTTGTGTTTTTCTAAGCATTTACAATTGATGACTATATTGTATGGCGGAATACCATAAAAAAGTGCTTTAGAGCACTTCAACTTGGCGCAATAATACCTTCACTCACGAGTTCATAAGGCAGCACCATTGCACCAAGAGTATTTTCTCTTTCAAACTTTAAAATCAGGGTTAGAAATTGCTGGTGTTTCTGACGTCAAAACCTTGTAACCAATCATGTGAACTTGTGACCATTGACGAGTAAACCTCTGAGCTGGTGTAAGTGAGTGGAGAGGGGTCTAATTTTCATATTTACACACCCGCATATACGGTCCTTTTAAACCTTCTAAAAGCAGATCCCCAGGGGAGAAGGAAGGATTTCCCTAAACCAATAGAGTGTGATAGGACCATTGCTGAAAGGGGTTGATTCAGGTGGCCAAGGCCCAAGCAGAACAGATCTATTCTTACTAACCTTTGATTAACCTCCTCTCCCCCATCTAGCTCTCATCAACTCCTTGAGCCCAGTTGTAGTTTATTTGCCTGGGCACAGTCACATCCACCTAGGGGATCTATCAAGGCTGTGCTGATGGCGACAGTATTCCCAGTTCTCAGCATCATTTCATGCTTGTTAGACTTGGCTTTTCGAGTAACTCTCGCTTGAAATGCAATGCTATTTCAAGGGCTTTCAGGACTCCACAAAATGAGTTGTGAAAAAAAAATCTGTGCTTAAAACAATTTTACACAGTCCTTATTATCCACTCACACACCACAGGACAGGGCAGCTACTCTGAAAGTGCAGCTTAGAATATAAACAACAGTAAAGCTACCCTTTCAAACAGAGTGATTTTGAAGGTATTTAATCGGTCATCGTCTTAATAAATAAATAGCATGATCGGATCTGTTTTTTAACAATCTGAGTAGCATTTACACTGCTGTTCATATTTTCGGAGTCAAAAAGTCTGTATGCAAAAAAAATGTTGCATTTATTAGATCAATAATTATGTAAACACAGGAATATTGTGAAGTATTATTACAATTTAAAGTAGCCATTTTCCATTTTATTATTTCTGTCATGGCTAAGCTGAATTTTACATATTTGAACACACACACACACACACACACACACACACACATATATATATATATATATATATATATATATAGAGAGAGAGTTACTTATATAAAGTTACTTTGAAAAGTAAATGCATTACAAAATTGTGTTACTCCCTTTAAAAGTGTTACTGTACTTTTATAGATAAGTACTAGTTATTTTTAAGATAAGTTACTTGTTACATTACTTTTGCGTTACTTTTTTTCACCTGGTCTGGTTGTTTTATAACAAAAAAAAGTGTTATTTTTGGGCAAACGTAAAGACCCTTTCACACCACAAGTCAAATTATAAGGCTCAGACTGAAGGAAGTGTAAATTCGCAATTCAAACAAACCTTTCAGCACTGCTGCAATTCTGGATAACGGAAGAATAGGACAAAGAGGAAAAAAGTTTAACACCACCAATAAAAACAAAAATATATAAAAGTAATTTTTGTTTCAGAAACAAGTAAATTGGTCAATAAACAGATTAAATGCATGATATATTTGTTTTATTTAACATATTTTATTATTTAAGATTTGCATAGTCTGATTGATTCTACATTTAAACGATTTTATTAATTTTGAGGAATACTAAATCTTTTTTTGTCCAAGTGAGATGAGTAAATGCACACTCAAATTTAGTCTAGAACTACAAGAAACATCAAGTTTACACACAAAGCCTTTTTCAACAATGAGGCAGGAGAGCTGTCAGTTAATAAATGGGAAAACAAAGTAACTTGTGTTACTTATTTGAAGAAGTAACATATATTTTGTTGTAAATTATAAAAGTAATGCATTACTTTACTAGTTACTTGAAAAAGTAATCTGATTACATAACTCAAGTTATTTGTAATGCGTTTCCCCCAACACTGTGTATAACTTAGATATAATAGAACTTATATAACTTAGATTTGTACCCATTACTCCAATATTACTGGCTGTGTAAACCTCTGTAAAAACATTCTGTACATTAACAAGCTCAAATAGGCCTACTATAAAAAGTTAAAAACTTTAAGTTTAAATAACTCAACTTAAAAGATCCTATGCCAATACATTTTTCATGTTTTGTCAGGATTTTGAAAGTTATCAGGATTTTGTTGTTGAAGTAAATACATACAAACGTGAAAAAAACGATGCAGCATTCAGTCACACACACTCCTTACAGAAAGTTTTGCTATTTTGAAAACAGCTTAACTACTTTTACACCACAGTTATTGTTTCATCCCATTTACTTAATACTTCCCTATAGTCTGTGCACTATGAGAGAACACCTGGCACAAGAACTAAAAAAACAGCAGACAGAATATTGGGTGATGCTGAGTATATACTTTAGAAAGCATTAGCAAGAATAAGTAGAAATGTAATGGCAATTTACCTCCACGATATTACTAAATCAATTTCTGAACTCTCTACTTCTTTTAAACTGCTAGCTTATAAGCTAAACTAGATCTGAATAATCCACTTAAGGTGATGAACATCAGAAACGAGGCAACATAATTTAATTTAATAAATGAACAAGCTTTTGAGAGGTATCGGTCAACTACTCTAGGGGCCAGTCAGAAACAGGGGGCCGATAAAGAACAGTGATACTCACTCAGAGGGGTTACAGTGATCTGAACGTTACGGGACCGCTTGCTGCGGTCGATGAAATCTCCAGTGGGGGTCTTTTCCCGCTCCGTCACTCTGCAGATGTATTTCCCAGAGTCTTCCGGCAGTAGCCGCTGCAACTTGAGCAGGTGGATGGAGGGGCTCTCTTTCCGCACGGTCAGGAGGCCAGACGCTTCTCGCTCCACATAGTTGGGTCCCAGTACGGGCACGGCGCTGGGCCCGATCACGGCTACGGGTGAGCTGCTGAAGACCCACGACACCGAGAAGAAGCGCTCTGGAACATTCTGAGCGTCAATGGTGCAGCGGAGCTCCAGCGGCTCACCAGCCGTGTAGGCCCGGCGCTCGGTGTTCACCTGGATACTAAAGTCCCGATCTGCGAGAGAAAGAGAGAGAAAAGATGATTTAGCCATGAAAAAAAACATTAGACTAACTTCAAACCAACACACACATCAAACGCAAACAAATCCTCATTTTTAGGACTAATTTTCTTATGATATGCAGTTTGCACGCCTCATCAGTAAAGCACTTTCTTCACTTCATTTGGCTTCTTCAGAGGTGATTGCCCCTGGGCTCTAATTACTACAACACACTTCCTGAGAAACACTAACTAGATAAGTACATGGCACTGACACAGAGACAGGACTCAGGAAATGTACAAGGGGGGATGATGATGTGTGTTTTTACATGCAGTCATTATTTGCATTTCATGCTGTGCACTGCTCTCCAAAATAACAGCACAGTAAACAGGCCTGTGCTAAAAGAGGAATTCACAGATCACAGGGAAACAAAGGCCAGTGGCTGTTTTTCCTTTTCTCCTGTGGTACTCAAGCAGCGTGACGCTCCATTAGGACATTACTGCCCGCCTGAACGGAGCCGGTCTGCGTATTAGGACTAAATCAGTACGCTTCAGACAGATTAATTAGCAGTGGAGATGAAGAGCTGCACATGGAAAGGAATGGAAAATCAACAGGATACAGTACATTAGGCGAATACATACCCCTCTATTCTCTAAATCAGTCTGTTGTGGAAGAGAGGTCATCAAAAATCTAAATGATGTGATCCAAATCTTTTTGTGAGATGACTGCTGTTTGACAGATTTTTTTTTTCATGGCCAGATCAGACTTTCATAATAAGCATCAATAACTAATCAGCACATTCCATATCAATAAATATTTTAAACTCATACTTTTTACATCTATTATCAGTCCTCGTTCATTTTTGATTAAAAGGGAGGCAATCAAGGGGCATAAATTAGCGCTGGGTGATACACTGAATATTCACATTAAATTGTGAATAAAGCAACATTTGCAAGGTTTTTTATGTAAAGTTAAATTATTAATTAAATAAAACTTAAAAGCAACATGCCATTTCTGTAATGTAATAACGGCTCTGTTCTTGGAGCAGATAAACGTTTCGCTATTAATAAAAACGCTGCTGCTCAACACTGTTGAGGGACACACAGTCTCAAGTAATTCACACATGCTTAATCACACTCTCTCTCTCTCTCTCTCTCTCTCTCTCTCTCTCCAACATGACATCATGACTTTTGCATAAACATATACGCCACTTTCGAGTCAGGTGGCGTGTCATCTCTACGCATTTTGAGCTATCCGCATGTATGCGTATATGAAGAGTTCAGATGCAAAAGCCTCTAAATGCCATTTGAAATTTTCTTCTTTAATGATGATTTTTATCAAACTTGTATATTTAAGTTAACTAATTTCACTTAAATAACAATTAATAGGTAATTATCATTTCCATTTAAGTAAAATTACTGAACTTAAATATACAAGTTTGATAAAAATCATCATTAAAGAAGAAAATTTCAAATGGCATTTAGAGGCTTTTGCATCTGAACTCTTCATATGTCTACGCCATTAACGTCCGCGTCATTCTGCGTGTCTGTACACGCATACACGCAGTCAAATCTCCCGTCATAAATGCCATTAACCCCAGTGACGGTTAACTTTAGGGTTAAGTCAATGGCGTTCATAAACACGCTGAAAGGCGATTATGCGTCTTGATAGCACGGCAAAAATGGAAATACGAATTGGCATGTCATACACACGCTACTTCATGAGATCAGTCTGCTCTCTCTCTCTCTTTCTCTCTCTAATAACTGCATTAGACTGCTATCAGTGGCTCAAATCTCCGTTAATAGCTCTAAAATTACGTTTTGGAATTAACAATGGAGGCTTGGGATTAGATGCATATGAAATTAGTCCTACACACAAGAGCATAAGGTCAAGAACCTGATAATTTTTTTTGAAAAGCAATATTTGAAGAATGTTTTGAGGTGTGGTGTAACCATATAAGTGGATTCATTCTGTGTCTGGGCCGTTGAATTATTAGAAAAATAATGTACATGAATGAATGGCTAGCTCTAACTGTTGCTCTGGTCTTCATCAACAACACGCGCTTTTGCACCTCCGTTTTTTTGCTGGTGAAGTCGACTAACAGCAGATGGAGATTATGCTCAGTAATCTACTGCTTTTCCTGCAGTTCCTGGATTTCAACGTTGAATTTACTGTTGAATTTGAACCACTGAATTTGTGGAAGCAAATTCGCAAAGCGAAATAAAATGGATTCCTTCATTGATCAAGGACCCACTGTACTATGCAATCAAAGCCAAAACAATTAAGGGAAACAAAAAAATTAAGGGAAAAACAAAAAAATATTTCCGCTTTGAAAATAAATCTTGAATTATTCGGCAAGTAATTGTACAAATAATCCCCCAGTTTGCAGTGGTGTTTCAGCTTGCTCGAGAGCTCAGAGAGGGAGACAGCAAGAGTACACTAGTTACAGTATACTTCACAATTTCTCCTCTATGTGCCCTGAAAGAGATGATTGACAGACAAGAGTACAAAAGTGCTTTGTGCTAAAGTCACACAAAGTAACTATGTTCCCAGAACCCAAGACCTCAGGGGTTGGTAACTTATTAGAATCTAATTATGAAGACGGTCTCCCTCTTTTTACAGCTTCGTTAGAGTCAAAGTACCGTACAATAAGATGACTGTGGACAAATATGACATTCATAAGGACAGGGATCCTCTCAAAGTCACATGAATAAAGAATTTAGAATGGGAAGGAAATGTCAGGATAGAGGGTTCACAGCATGAATGATGCCATTAGATTTAAATTTATTATGCACAATAGATTTGTATGACAGCTAACTGGGGAGAGAGAGAGGGAGAGAGAGAAAGAGACAATTGTGTAGTGACGGAGTGGTAATAGCTGGAAGAGGGCTGCATGAACAAGCTGCTGTATGGGATTCGCTGCCAAAAGCTTCGTCACAAAATGAGTCAATCGATCTGCTGTATTATGTGCTTCAATGAGCCGTCTGATGTCCTATTAATGCTTACCGCACAACTTCTGCTTTTCCCCCACAGTTCAACAGAGCAATAAACACATTAACAGATAGGAGAGGGAAAACACACAAATGTTTACATGTTATTAACATGACATATGGTGTGCATTGAGCTAATGTCAACATAAATATGCAAAATAGAGTAATTACATACAACCGAGCGCCTAAACGTGTGGCTCTCTTTACCAGCTTTGAGCTCCCCTGCTGTGAAAATCCAGTTTAATCCAGTTTAATTTAGAAAATGGTTACTGGTTTTTAGCTGGACCAAATTGGTTATTGGCTGGTTGACCAGCAACTGTGCTCCAAAAACCAGCTTGAGCATCATGACCAGTTGGTAACTGGTTTGTTGTTGGTCCATGCTGGTGAACAAGCTAATGACCAGCTAGAAAACACAGCTAGCTGAAACCAGACTTTTCCAGCCAATCCAGCCCAGTCAATTCAGTCAACTAAAAATGAAAATACATAAACTGGCTCAAATCCCACAAAAAAGACCCACCCAATAACTCCTGCACAGACAAGTGCACTTTCAATTGTGCCTAACAGGACAGCACACAGTGAGCATCTTGTCTAGCTAGAAGGGGACTTGGACACAGCCAGATAGAAAAGGGGATTACAGACAAATCTGTCTTCTCTCGTCTCAGTGTTGCTCTTGAAATGCTCTCTGGAATTTCTAATGGGAATCTCAGTCAGGTGAAGCCTGGCTTGCATACTGAAGGATCAGGTCGTAATGACTTCACCTTGAAAATCCATTAAATATTTGTTTAAAAACAACATTCTACTAAAGTTTCCAGTGTTTTTAATAAACCCTTCCTGTGTGTAATTGCCAGGTTGTTGTTTTTTTGTTTGTTTGTTTGTTTTTTGTTTTTTGGTTCCAGTAAAACAGATGACTATTTCTAAAGGCTTCCAAAGACCATTTACTGTAAATGGTTCCACATTCTGAAACTTTGAACAATGCACTTACCAATAAACATAAAAAGATTTTATAAGCAACTGATTCAGTTCACAGTTTCAAATCCACTCTGTTAAAAGTCTTCTCCTATGTCCACTCAGAATCAAGGATTCTTGCACCAAAACATCAGTTTTATATGGTAGGACAACTGTTCTCCAAAATATGATATTTTGAGATTTATTTATTTTTTGGTCCAATTGAAGTCAGTGGATTATTCAATTGTTACCAAATTCTAAAAAAAAAAATTCTAAAAAAAAAATTCTAAAAAAAAAAAACAAATCTTCTTCTTCTTTGTTCCTCAAATCAAAGTCATATGACAGTGAGTGAAATATTTACCTTATAGATTAAAAGGATTTATTTTTTTCTTTTTTGGGCCAAACTCCACTAACAGTCAAGTATTACATGACCATGTAACAAGAATAATTGATCGGGTGAGCTGAAGGGAAGTGGATGAGTCTCCAATCTGTCTCTATGAGGAGCATGTCTGGTCTGCATCCATCGCACCCTGATCATACACACACAAATCACATGCATTAGACTCGGTCCACATCTGCAGCCTGGCTCTGTGGAGGTGCCCTTGGAAGACAGCCATCCGAACATCCACACCCTAAAATCCCAACCTGTCCTCTCCTCATCCAATCCGCCCACCTCTGGGACTCTTGACCAATAACAGGTCTAAATTAACATGCCACTCGCAGCTTCCGTCCCGCAGCGTGTTTGATGAGGAGGTGCGCTGTCACCTCCCATTCTCATCAAAGCGCCGGGCCAGCGTGCTTTGAGATTGAGTTACTGCCCTGTATTCAGTCAGTCAGAGAGAGACAGCGCTCATGTCTGCTGTACATGCCGTCTTATGCTCAGGATGGAGCAACGGCTCTGTAATAAATTGGAAAGTAATGGACTAAAGCGAGAGATGAGGGGGGCATTTTTCAGCCCCAGCCTCTGTCCCATGAAATATAGCTATTCTGGAGAAGGGGAGAGAGAAAAAGTTGAGATCTATGACACCCTCTACATTGTGTTAAAGAATATCTCACATAATATGACAGCTGTGAGACAGTGCAAAATTTAGTCATTATGATTGAAAATCAAACTTTTAGACGTGCCACAAGAGGTTTGACCAGTGATATCAAATATCAAAGTATCTAATGGCCAAAAGCCTGGCACAGTGTCTAAAGGTGCCATATTTGATTTGACAACAAATGAAAGGGATAGGTAAAGGTGCAGTATGCGAGTTCAGCGTTGTTCAACACTGTTAATATTCGAAATCAACCCAAACAAACACATCCCTTCCTTCATTGCTCCACCCTCAAAATGCACAAACATGTAATGCAAGAGTGTCTCTTTAATCATTGCAGAAGCAAAACAGAAATTTTTGTGAAAAATAAAGCAAAGATAGCTAACAAATGACCTAGAAGCACAAAAAATAACAGTACACAAGAGTACATACTGTACGAGCAAGAGTTTGCCAGCCGCACACCGGCTCCAAACATGATACTCAAAACCAATGTTACTTGTGTATGGAGCAGAAATAATGCAACCTCAGTGTCTGTTTTCAGGCCTTCCTCCTTAGGTTTCTCCAGCATTGGAAAGCTTTTCTAACATTAACACTGGTCCTAGACCTCTTGCCTGATCATAGCCATTTTTTCCAGTGATTTTTTTGTAATGTCTCTCAGCCATATCTCTTTCTAGTCTTTCTTCAAATCTCTCTCCAGCTTATGACATTTCTTTCTTCGGTGGAAAACAAAACATGTACAGTATATGAAGAGTTCAGATGCAAAAGCCTCTAAATGCAATTTGAAATTTTCTTCTTTAATGATGATTTTTATCAAACTTGTATATTTAAGTTCAGTAATTTCACTTAAATAACAATTAATAGGTAATTATCATTGCCATTTAAGTGAAATCACTGAACTAAAATATACAAGCTTGATACAAATTATCATTATAGAAGAAAATTTCAAAAGGCACTTAGAGGCTTTTGCATCTGAACTCTTCATATATACATATTTAATTTGTTACACTGTCTAAAAGGGATAGTTCACCCACAAATGAAAATTCTGTCATCATTTACTCTCCCTCGTGTTGTTCCAAACTGGTATGACTGTTTTGTGGAACATGTTGGCAACCAAACTGTTTTAGTGACCACAGACTTCCATTGTTTAGACAGAAAACACTGAAACATTTCTCAGAATAGCCTTTATCTCTTACTCTCGTTCTGTACTATGTTCACTTTCATTGTTTGGACAAAAACAGTTGAAACATTTTTTAAAATACCTTCTTTTGCATTCTCATTTTCCACAGAATAAACAACATTGTGAGTTTGAAATGACATAAGGGTGAGTAAATGACAACAAAATTTACATTTTTTTTTTTTTTTTACATTTTTTTTGGTCATCAAGCAGATGTCAGCCATTGGTGATTACTCAACTGACAGGTTGGTGTCATATGAATCAATGCGACTGGCTCATTACCTGATGCCAAGAGACCACTGAGACTGCACTACGCAGTGCTCTAGTTAGCCCTTATGACACTCACAATATCAATGAGTGGAGTGGACATGTGAGAGCCAATCATCTAACTGACGCTAAAGGGCGCCTAAAGCGTCAGATATTGAAGCATGTCCAAATGCTTCCCAAGGCGTCAGTTAAGTGACGCCTTGGGGGTGAGAATGGGCTGTCTATGACAAGGAGTTCAATGTTAAGAGGATCAGCAACCACAGCTCGGGGACTCTGGTAATGTGTTTAATTTTAGATATGATCAGCTCACAGGGCATATTGAAGTATTTCTGTAGGGAGGCAGAGCCATGCAAACCCTGTTTTACAGAGCATGGTAACCATGACATGCTTTATTTAGAATTTGCTTTATTGTGAATTATAATATAAATATATGTGGAGGAAGGTTTTTGAAGAATTTATCACCTTGGAGCTGTCACTATATTTAATTTCTATAAAACACTATATTTTCTTTATATTAATTACGATCAAAATCAAGATTGTGAAGGATAGTACAGTTTGTTGAATATGTTGCACTGTCTTAAAGGGATAGTTCCAAACCTGTATGAGTTTGTTTTGTGGAACATAAAAGACATTTTGAAGAATGTTGGCAACCAAACCATTAGTGACCACAGACTTCAATTGTTTAGACAAAAAACATTGAAACATTTATCACAATATACTCTGTGTTCCACAAAAGAAAGAAAATCATTCAGGTTTAGAACAACAAATTATGTATGTAATGTAAAATTATGTAAAATTTTACATTTTTGGGGAGTTATCCAGTCTTGGGTCATGTATAATGGTCCAATTTCAGAGTGTTTTGAAAAAATATGTTTCCTATGTTTCATCAGCTGAACGAATAACACCCAGATACACAATAAATATCCTTCAAGAATCACAAATGGAAGACGTTACAAATGGTTCATTAACCATTCTTGTGTTAGTTTACATAAGATTGAATTTATGCAAAGTATATGCAAATTCTTTCACATTTCATGAATGAGGCCTATTGAAAGCATCGTATATTACTTCTATCCCTCACAGACATATCACATTAAACATGATGTCTACTTTGACTTATTTCCAAAGTCTTCACTTTTATTAAAAAAAAAATAAAATCTTTTCAACTACGTTCCCACAGCAACTGGATGTGGCTCACATATGTGCTTTTCCACCTCTGAGAAGAAAATAATGTTTTTCTTTACCAACACCTCTTCTATTCAATGTGTTAAATTAAATCGATCTCAGTGTATAACTAGCAATTAGGATCTGAATGAGCAATTTCATTCTGAAAAAGCAATTTCTCTCTGAAAGATTCACACTCACCTGTGGGCTGAACTTTGACAGACGTCTTCTCTGACTCCATCCGGGTCATGGCGTACCAGGAGCGATCCGGGTCCTGGATCCATTCAGAGGCCTCGCAGTAGAACTCTCCCTGGTCCGTGGGCTGCAGTTTGTAGATGGTGAGACGGTAGGATGTGGCGCTGGTCTTGTCTAGCCGCAGGTCTCCTGAAGATAGACGTTGGCGGTACTGTCCTCCCGGCCTTAGAACGAAGTCCCGTGACAGAGTGACCAGATCACGTAGACCAGAATTGGGGTCATCAGCAGGACGTAGGTACCAGCCCACAGACACGTGAGTATGCTGGGATGTCTGACGTGTGACCTCACAGCTCAGCTGTAGAGTGTCCCCCTCCACTTTCGAGAGAGTTTGAGCAGTGGCCGTCACTGTCAAAGTGTCTGGGATCACTGTGGACGAAACCAAGGTATGAGGTTAGTTTGAGAGTAGAGTTCATGAACAACAAAACACACCCTTAAAGCCATTCAGTCCATGTCCTATTAACATTTAAACAGGATTCTCTACAGCTCATCTGTAGAGTGTCCCCCTCCACTTTCGAAAGAGTTTGAGCAGTGGCCATCACTGCCAAAGAGTCTGAGATCGCTGTGGACAAAACCAAGGGATGAGGTTAGTTTGAGAGTAGAGTTCATGAACAACAAAACACACCCTTAAAGCCATTCAGTCCATATCCTATTAACATTTAAACAGGATTCTCTCCTGCAGGGTAGCGCAATCTCAACCCTTTTATTAACTTATAGCCTCCAGAAAAAGACAAGCCTCTGTTTGTCCCCAACAACCCCTTTCTCTTTTTCTTCCTGTGTCAGCCTCTGGGTTTCCAATAAAATATGGCAGAATTTAACAACAACAACAACAACAAAACAACAGAGAATGAATAGAGCACAAAATGAAATATGTACATGATGCTTCCTAAGGTCAGAATGTACTCTAGCGCACAAGTATCTATACGATATATATTGGCTGAAACCGATAAGCTGATAATTATTTTTATGTACAACTGACAACCATTAATAACCAATATCAAAAAATATAAACCATTTTGTCACAAATAAATAAAAAAAATAATAATGAATTTAAATGAAAAATTAATACTCAAGATTACATTTAAGTTTTTATTAAAGTATTAGTGTTTATAAATATTAACTTTAGGTAATCATTATATTACGTCAAAGGTAATCTAAATGCAACAATAAGGCAAATGAGCATGTACACAAAATGTATGAAATAATTTTAATTGCATTATTACGATTATAAAAAAAATGTTTTACAATGCTACATTTATAATAGTAGATAGTAACAGTCAATATGCTTACAGTAACTTAGGTCAGTTTTAAGGCACAGGCATTTAAATCTAAATGTATCACCTGCTAGAACACTAAGATTTGTAAGAGCACAAATTAAGTATGCGCTCATGTACTTGCCTTAAAGGGATACTCCACTTTTTTTTGGAAATATGCTCATTTCACAACTCCCCCAGAGTTAAAATGTTGAGTTTTACCTTTTTTGAATCCATTCAGCCGATCTCCGGTTCTGGCGGTCCCACTTTTAGCATAGCTTAGCATACATCATTGAAGTACACAAGACCATTAGCATTTCTCCCAAAAAAATTATCAAAGTGTTTAGATATTTTTCTTATTTAAAACTTGACTCTTCTATAGTTACATCATGCACTAAGACAGATGGAAAATGTAAAGTTGTGATTTTCTAGGCTGATGACTAGGAACTATACTCTCATTCCTGCGTAATAATCAAGAAACTTCACTGTCGTACCATGAGTGCAGCAGGCGTATGACTACACAAACTTAGTCCTGGAGACGTTGGAAGCTGGGCACTATTTTGAGGCGCTGCGTCATAACATTACGCCTGCTGCACTCAATTTTTTTGGTAGAAATGCTAATGGTCTTGTGCACTTCAATTATGTATGCTAAGCTATGCTAAAAGTGGTACCGCCAGAACCAGAGATCGGCTGAATGGATTCAAAAAAGGTCAATCTCAACAGTTTAACTCTGGGGGAGTTGTGAAATGAGCGTATTTCCAAAAAAAGTGGAGTATCCCTTTAAGTATGTTTCTGATCTTACCCTTTTGGGTTAAGCAAACACGGTTTCTCTCTTTCTCTTGTGTGAAGTGCCACAGGCTCACATAAGTAAACAACTTGCTGCAGATGCATATGTCATGAACACATGTTTGCATGAAGCTGGGGAAGCATGAAAGAAGAACAGACCCGTGGTCGCAGATAAACCAATTTACAAACATTGATTTTGTTTTCATGAACAGCTTGCTGTGCGAAATTGCAGCCCGAACCCACGCTTGCACACTCCAGCTCAGCAGCAGGGCATTCCAGCACATTTCTGACACCGCGGTTCCATCCTGTAGCGCAGAGAAGACACGACATGATATTCCAGATCCCATTACTGCTAGATGTCTTTGTACAGTGCTAGCATTGATTAGCACCAGTCAGATCTTCAGCCCGGGAACGGCGGCTCACAGGCTGTGAAAAAAACTGCTCTGACATCACTGGGCGAGAAATGGATTTTCGTGACAAACCAAAATCCTGGAAATAAATCTGTGACATCTTGCAAGCTACAGCTGCAATATTTACTGCATCTGAATGAGGTCCTGACAGCTGCCAATGGCTCCAATGCCTCAAGTTTCTTTAAAAAAATAGTAAAATAAAATAAAAAATAAAAACCATTACAAATCCTGATATAGCAGGCCTTTAGCAAAATAAAAATGAACTTTTGAGTTAATTGAGCATGACTATTTGTAGATGTCAAATAGACCTTTTTCTAAACTGTAGCAGAGATTAAAAAATATATATATATATATATTCAAATGACTTTCCAAAAATAATTGTGCCCATAAAAGGTGATAAGTATCGTGTCAGTGTCTCCAACACTGAAGCGGGTCCAATGTCAATGCATCCAGCCAGCACTTGGAGGAGCATCTAATAAAATGTTCCTGGTGCCACGTTGGAAAAATGGTTTTTGAAGAGCCTGAGGTAAACTTAAGGCTTATGACAGCTATATAACATTTTAGTTGAAGAATATCTAATTAACATCAAATTATTTAAGGCTAAAATAGACATAAGCTTCTACCTGAGATTGGAACACATTCCTGTAGTTTAACTCACATGGTGCTAGTCTAGCAATGGCAAGGTTATTGGTTTGTTTGGCAGGGAATGCATTAATTGCTCTAATACAATATGTAAGTTGCTTTGGTGAAAATTTGGGATGCACTGATAATAAAATTGTGGCTGATACTAATATGACAACAGTTATTTTCATATTACAGCCTGGCCATAACTGATAAATGGTTAAAATTATCTAATATTATGTTAAAAAAAATTAAACACATTGAAATGAACCAGTCAGGCCCCTTGTTACTCTCTCTGTCTCATCATTGTAAGTGTGTGCTGCAGTCCTGAATTCGCTCGGGCCATACGCTCCTCTGTCCAGGCAAGTTGTTTTGTGTGCGGAGTGGTGTACGGATCCTAGCATTTCGGGCTAGTTTGGTTCCGGTTCGATGTCGGGGTTCGGACATTCATGCTCTGTGTGTTCGTCTTCTGCTGTGAGCACACAGTTTTCGGACACGTGCTTTCATGTTATGTTATGTGTGGATATGCAGTCGGTGAAAGCTCTCATTGGCTGCCTTGTTTGTGTCATGGCTCATGCTTCAGATCTTAAAGTGACAGCAGTCTAATAAACCTGCTGCTGTGATGTCTGTTATAAATGTAAATCAAAGAACAAATGACTGACTGCTCTTGACGGAATAACTTTTGTAGCTTTAATAAGGATTAATCTATATTTAATTAATAAAAATAAAAATTAGAAATTAAAATCTAATATATCTATGAACATGAATAATAGTTAGTAGCCTTTAATCAATATTGTAAGGATATTGTGTATACCTAAACAAAATCCTGTCAAATGCATAAATGCAAGTCCTAATAACAAATTTAATTATGCTTTCTGCTACTGTAGCAATAAGAGTCCTCTCCGCTCCACTTAACACATTATATTACAAATTCTTCCTGAAAATCAGCAAAGAATTTTTCAGATTTAGTCTGGGAGTCGGGGACTAAGAAATGCGCAACTGGGTTCAACTGAGCCACTTGACATTCAAATCTAAATAGAAGACTTCAAACTCACTCTATTTTTTTTTTCCCAGAGAGCTGCATGAAATCCTTTCTGAATCAATCAGTCTGTCTCTTTCTTTGCAACTGGCCCTGAATAAATAAAAACCTATTGAGGTATACGCTTTAAGCAAACAGACTCATACAGTACATGCGCTGCTTCGGCATTACTGCACATGTGAAAATGAATCCACTAGGTTTCAGCAAGTTGGTTTACCTGGATACACATTAGGAGCTTCTGCACATAAGAACTCAATTATTCAACTTTATGTTAATCACATATTATCACTGCTGAGCTAGAGCGCAAAAGCCACAAAAAAGGTAGGCAACACTAATGAAACAACAGCGAACTGGTGGGGAGAGAAAACGGCTTATATAAAACTAATGAAATGGGAGAAAGACTGCATGAGAGAGAAATGATTGACGGAGGAGGAACAGCAGACGGCAGCCATGCAAATGAAACGAGGGAAAAGAAATGAAAGGAACAGAGGAAAGATGGCACTGTTTAACAGCAGGTTACTTCAGCATTGCTTTGAAGAATCACAGATGTTAGACACAAAGACAGAAAGTGAGAATAAAAGAGCAAAATAGTCAAATGAGGCTGAGAGGGAGGGCTGAGAGACTGAGGTGGAGGCCCTCTGCTGGGTTTTTTTATAGGAAAGCTAAGGGTGTCTCTCACACCCTGACGTACAAGCCGGGGGGACCTACCACTTTAGCAATCACAACAGAGGTGGGGAGACACAAGGAAAGGACGGGCGAGGATAAAATTAGAGGGACTTTTACCATTCGGGCATCTATGATTATTCTTGTACTCTTTAGATGTGTGTATAGAAGAGTAAATGACGGTGTAGGAGTGAGATTGAAATAACCCGCTAACACAGATTCCTTTGTGGAGGAGTGTGAGTGTGTGTTCCTATGTAGGCGAGGACCTGAGGGACAATCTTCACTACAGTAGTACCACATACGCCCACAAACTCATCGCTGACTCCATATAATCATCATGCGTTATGATGCAATGCAAGTAATAGGAAAACTCAATAAGGGTCCTTCATCTTAGCCTAAACGCATCCTAAACAAACAATAAACCCACAGTCTCCAGAAGAAACATGATCGATACTTAAATATTAGATATCATATTCTACAGAAACGAGTTCGTTACCATAACAACTACTCAACAAGGTCCCATGGAAACAGCTAGCTGTTTCCATGCCAACATTACATCCTCAACTTGTAAAAGCAAGATATTGATGGCATCAAACTACACCCTCTCCAAGTTAAGTCACCAAATCAAGCTTTAATCTCAGGATATTAGCATCCAGTTCACCAGCGGAACAGGGCAGTGGGAGAAAGCAATAGGGATCTCAGTCATTGATGATTGTCTAACACTACCATAATTTTGTCCAAGCTCAAATTCATTTCCCTGCTTCTGGATATCCTACTGGGAAAATAACTACAAATAAAGGCATACAGGTCATTTAATTAAGTACCACAATATCCACTTTCTTTTAGATAGCCTAGTTCAGCTAAGTCAATATTTCATAATAGAAAGATAAGTCATAAATCAGGCATCAGTGCAAAAACAGCTGCCACACATAACACTTGAGTTAAAAATAAAAGACTTGAAACATTGTACATTATAAATGCCACTGGATGATGTTCAAGTTGTAAAACAGTCGATATATGGACTCCTGTAACTCTATGCGCAAAGTTGCACCGATGCTTGGCAGTAAAATAGGAAATATACAGTACCTTTCAGAAGTTTGGGGTTAGTACAATTATTTTTCTTTGAAAGAAAAAAAAAACTTAAATTCAGCAAGGATGTATTAAATTGATCAAATGTGATCAAGCACTTTTTACAAAAGATAAAATAAATGCTGTTCTTTTGAACTTCCTATTTATCAAATAATCTTGAAAATAAAGGTAATGGTTTCCATAAAAATGTTAGGTTTTCAATATTGATAACAATAATAAGAAATCTTTCTAGAGCACCAAATCATCATATTAGAATGATTTCTGGAGGATCATGTGACTGAGGACTGGAGTAAGGATGCTGAAAATTCAGCTTTTCCATCACAGAAATAAATTACATTTTAAAATATTTCACAATATTCCTGTTTTGTATTCTTAAACAAATAAATGCAGTATTGCTGAGCATAAGTGATGACTTTTTTAACTTTTTGGGCTGTTTTGTCACGTTATGGCACTGAACCCTGATGCCAGGCATCTACGAATCTATTTTCAGATTCTGTAACCCCAATCTGGACTGGTTTAAGGCAAACATCCAGGCGTGATGCCAGGGGCACAATCTCAGAGATGAGATACCGCCTGCAGGGCAAGAAGAATATTCTAGATAAGGCAATTCGCTACAGTGTGCAGCTGAACATTGTTAAATTCTATGTCAATTCCCTGACCTGAGCAGATGTTAAAACTCAGGTGCTCCAAAGACTCCCGCTTGAGCCAGCTGCCCATTTAGCAACTTTTGAAGAACAAATCCTTTGTGCTCTTCGGTTATGGTTAAAAATAAGCTTTAAACACCTTTTCAGCAGTATACTGTTAGCAAACCTCCTAACGCTTTAAATTAGAATTGCAGCTTTAGTTTCAATTCAACTATAAAACAGCTCTCCAGAACATGTTTTTACTTGCGTATTTAAGGAACTGAACAGAATAAATCAACCAAAGAAGATTTCCAAGTTAAAGAAGATGGAGACCCCTTGCCACAACCACCTATTACATAATCACCATGACCTATGGAAGTTTGAAGGAGTTTACCAACCAGAACAAATATTTCCAGAAAGTTCGACTCCTGAAATAAACTCAAAACAAACTTACAACTTCCAAGTGAAGACAGGGATGCCTGCTTTCTCCTTTCTTGTTCCTGCTTACCATAGACATGGTCATGAAGGTAGGTCATTACCTGCCTCGACAGCACCGTTGAGAAGCAGGGAGGCACCACTGCAGATCTACAAGTGTGTATCAGCAAGACAAGGACAACTTTCCAGCAGTTGAAGAAGGTATGGAACTCTAGTGCCTTAACCATCCACCTCAATATCAAACTCTTCAATATTATCGTGAAGCCAATACTCCTATATGGAGCAGAAACATGGAGAACAAAAGCCTCAACCATGAAGAGAATCCAGACGTTCATCAACATCTGCCTCAGGCAAATAGTAAGAACCAGATGGCCAGTTACCATCAGTAACATGGAACTGTGGAAGAGAAGCAGACAGCAGCCAGTAGGGGTGAAATCCTTCAAAGAAGGTGGCGCAGGATTGGCCAAACCCTCTGGAAACCTGCTAACAGCATCACCAGACATGCACTCACCTGGAACCCTCAAGGAAAGAGAAAAAGGGGCTGCCCAGGAAACACATGGCGAAGAGACTTGGAGGCAGAATCCAAAAAATGGGGCTGTCATGGGGACAACTGGAGAGACTGGCCAAGGACCAGAACTAATGGAGAGCTCTTGTTGACGGCCTATGTCTCAACCGGGACCAGAGGCGAAAGTGAAAAGAAGTGAAGTTTGTCTTTGATTTAAGTATATTTAAGTATATACCGGGTCATTTACCCTCAGAGCTTAAACATGCAACAGGGTTGATCAATTAAATGATTTTTAATGCTCAATTTTTACGTTTTGGCATATTTCCTCATTTTGACAGTAGATCAAGGTGAGTCTTGCCAAAATAAAAGCAGACCACCATGCAAACATACAAGCACCATTTGGCATCTATCTGTGGAATTTGCATTTGAAAGAGATAACTGGTCACTTTTTAAAAGATTATGAGCAGAAAGGTTAGTTAGTGAGGAGCAGGCTTTTTACCTATAAAAGATTCTGTGCATAGAGCTAAAAAAATAAAAAATAAAAAAAACATACGTCCCTGAGAACCTGTGCTGCGTTCCAGTCCAAAATTGTCATACCCTTCACTCGCTAACTTCCCTCCGTCTCGTTCACTTGGATGTACGTCATTGCTTACGTTGCACAAGTGCCCACTACTGGCGGAAACCAATGAGCTGAACTGGAACATCCTAAGCCCTTGATCACGTTGAATAAGCTATGAGTTGATTTATTATTTACTTTTTTCCCCTTTACGAATTTGTTTAATGCAGCATCCACGTGACATGTATATAGGTGTGTTTGGGTTATTTTAAAATAAATAAATAAATTATAATTAATATATCATAGAGTGTTTGTTGTGGTGGTGATTAGACGATCTGTGGCTACGTCTCAATCGTACTGCATTGTAGGATATATAGATGCCTGAAGTGTACATATGAAGTAGACTCGCTCCCTCTGTCAAAATTGAGGGAACGAGTGTCTGTCCATATAAACTTCCCTCATTCACTTTACGAAGTGGAACGCACTTCAAAATGGCGGCAGGGATTCCCCCGAGGGGAAGTGCTTAGGGAAGTTCACAAGTGCGTGTCTAAAAGTGGACTGGAACGCAGCCCTGGCTTTACTATGTGGGAATGAGTTGGCATTGATGAGGGAGCTCTTAGATGAGGTTCCAAAACCCCTTCTAGTGCTTGACAAGCAAGCAACCTGCCTGGGTAGTATCAGAGGTTAACATGATGGGCAACTTGCATCCTCTTATCGGCAACAGTGGATTCAATTTGCCGTCCATATGAGCAAAGACAAATGCTAAAGAGCATGTGCTGATGATCCCTCCTAGTGCTCCAGCAAATGCACTACTCTGATAACCTCATCTCCATTATAATATCAAACAACTGCTCTGCCAAGTGAAGTCGGGCAATTAACATAATCTAACAGTTAATGCATATGCAAACAAGTTAAGGGTTCATTTAACAATTAGAGGAGTGGAGGAAGCAGGGAACACCTTGCACTTCTCAATAACACAGCAGTATCCTCAAAACATGAGATAAAGGAAAACGACCCTTAATAGCAAAAAGCTACTGAAATTGAGTCTATAACATACAAGAGAGAAGTTCTGTCGGGTTCCTGAGGTAAAAAGGCAATTACCCAGCTAACAGGGAACGTTCCCAGAACATTCACTAACGTTCTTTAAAAGTTGTGTAAATGTTAGGACAAAACGTTATTAAAATAATGTTTTCGGAACGTTCATATAACATTATTAACGTTCTTGTAACGTTGAGAGAAAACGTTCTTAGAACAACGTTCTTGGAACGTCTTTATCACGTTATTTGTATTTGATGAACGTTCTCATTACGTTGATAAAAAACGTTCTTAGAACAACGTTATCGGAACGTCTTTATCAGGTTATTTGTGTTTGATAAACGTTCTCATAACGTTCCAGCAACATTATGCTAACCTTAGGATAACGTTCTAACAACATTATGCTAACGTTCCAGCAACGTTCTGCAAACATTAAGACACTGTTCCAGCAATGTTAAGCAAACTGGACATTTCCACGTTTTTAGAACATTTTAAATTAACGTTCCCACAACCAAAATGGAACGTTAGAAAAACGTTCTCAGAACCTAACTTTGTTAGCTGGGTAGTTTTCTTCATATGGGGAAACAACTTTTGAAAGATTACAAACCATAAAGACAGACCTACTGTGATCTGCGAGGTTGTGAATTGATAGAATGTGCTTTTGTTGAAGCATGGTGAAAAACTACATCGGGACTTTGAAGAGAAATTTCCACCAATCAAACAATTACATGCAAAATGTGATGACAAGCAAACCGTCCACCCACTCCTATGCAGCACTGCGAATAACACTCTCTAACTATTTGGATCTTTTGCAATAAACTTAAAATATATCACCTTTCTAAATATATTTCTCCATCATTTTTTTTTTAAATTTATGTCATTCACAGTGCTTCATGGGATTTTCTGGTACAGCTGTGGATCAGTTATGCACCGCAAACGCAGTATATGTGAAGCACTTTAGCGCATGCTGCTCCTGGACTGGATACGCACCGCCACACTAACCGCATACACACTGCATACGGAGTATGTGTGAAACGGGCATTATACCTTTGTCTGATTTTCAGATACTTTTTTTGGGGTACAAATCAAAGTTTGCAATGTTGAAATTCACCTCATAGCTGGTTAGTTTGGTTCATAGCTTATAGCCTAACTCTGAAATTAAGATTTGTCTGTAAGGTAAAATGAGTAGAAAATAATCTAGGAGTCCCGAAATCCAGAAATGAGTTGTTTTCCAACACATTCTCACCCTTTGGCGTCATATAGGTGAAATACTATGCACATGGCATCCTTTAGCGTCAATATAACACGCACTGTTATGGGTAGGTTTAGGTCTGGGGTAGGGTAAGCGTCTCATATTGACGCTTAAGGATCCCAGTCTCCTGTATGGCGCCTTGGGTTCTGCATGTTATATTGACGCTAAAGGGTGCCATGTGCGTAGTATTTCAACGAAATGGAAATGGCGTCACCTATATAATGCCAAAGGATGAGAACGGGCTCTGTTTTCAATTACATCAAAGTTGTTTTTTCAATGAGAAATTGGTTAAAAGCCAGAAAAACATCTGTGGTTAACAAAAGCCTAAGATATTGTCACATCTTGTACAACATGAAATACAGTCGTAATACTCAACTCGCTATTTTTATTTATTTATTTATTTATTTATTTATTAGCTTTTTTTGTGTTTTGAAAAGGGACATTGCTGACAAATGACTACTGATGAAACTACAGAGTTTGTCAGGGTTATTAAATGCCATCACGTCATATCAGGAAAACTCAATTGTATTTAGAATATAAAATTAATAAAAGATTTCAATTGTGAAGATCATCTAGATGTAAAAAACAAGTCAGAATCATAAACTCTTGCTGATCACAGAGCTTATAATCCAATTGAAAAAAAGTTTTTTTTGTCAATAGAACCAGGGTGATACTAACTTCCAGGTTGGTCTAAAAAAATATGCTGCCCCTGCGACACTCTGTACACAATGTTGTCTTAATACAATGCATCTTGGTCAATGTATCTTACAAAGCATGACAAACAAAAAAACAAAAAAGATCAACTGTATGTTCACACTGACCCAGCCTGGACTGGTTTGCTGGTTTATAAGGGTTTTTGACACTTGTCAGCTTGTCTGGCTGCCCGTGAGACCAGTTAAACCAACTGCAGACCAGTAGTGTAGATCATCAGACTACCTTAAAGATCAATAGCACATCTTGGTCTGTTTTTTTTTTTTTTTTCAGCAGAGTATGATGCCTGAAATGATGTGTGTAGGCAGCAGCAGCAGCAGCAGCGGCACACTAGGGTTTGCAGCTTGAGTCAACAAAACGCCTCTCCACCCTCCAGTTTTCACCTGCCCTGACTCATTCAATCCTATTATCTATAAAATTTCCTTCTTTTTTCTTCATTCTGCCCTCTTTCAAAAGGTGAGCAGTCCTTCCTCCAGCCAGCGTTTTTTAAAGTGCAATCACACAGCCGCTGAGAGCAAAATAATTGGCAATGCATGACTGAAAGAGATTTAAAGAGGTCGTCAGAACAACAACTTTACACCCCACACTCGGTGGGAGAGCTGCAATTGCCTGTCACTTCAAAAGCACAGTGGAAAGTGAGAGAGGAAGAAAATGGTACATCTATTCACTCTCAGTCACTCGTTCCCAGTTACAGAAGCGAAGCCACCACATCAGACTGTCTGTCAGTAGACCACCAGACTTTTATTTATATAGTCTCTTCCAATACAACATTGTCGTCTCGTCCCTTCCGCCCCACAATCCTGCTCTCTGTTTAGCCATTTGAACTCACACTTTGTGTTTAATGCACAGTTCAATTAAAATGCTATAGGATGTCATCGAGTACTGAGATGTGACTGACCTCATGCAAACAGAAAAGCATTATGATTTGTTACACATTGATAAGTGCATCCGATTGCACAACCTGCACACAGCTAAATGAAAAGAGGGTTGGATTGGAGGATGAAGTTCAGGAAGTTCTGATAAATGTAATGCAATGGGATGTAATGTTCAGTACTAGGGATGTGACATGACAGCAACGATCGATCATAAAAATAATCGATCATCTTTTTTTCTGATTAGTGCAGTATTTTGGGCGGTACCTGAGGTCTGATAAGTTAACGTTATGATGCCAACCAGACCGGCGAAAAAAAAAAAAAAAACCAAACAAACAAAAAAAAACATGGATTTGAAAGCCCGTAATGGAATCACTTAGACCATGGAAATACAAAGTCTAAGATGTGCAGAGCCAATCTGCCATTTACATAATATTATAATGAGAACACTTTTGTAATCTAATGTGTAAATGTTTGTGTGATGAGCGTATCCTAGAAAGGGAGTTGTGCGAGCATGTTCAAGTTTTCAAGTTTTTTTTTGTTTTGTTTTTTTGCAGATGAAAGTTGCAGTAGGCTATTTGTATTACCTAATTCTGATTAATCTTATATAGGATGCGTTGGTGGACTTCATTAACCCACTAGCAAAGCGCTTCAGTTTAGTGATGTTCATTCACTCTTCAGCATCAGCTCAAACAGCAATGCCCAACATTATTGACTAAGATTGGGTTATTTAAGACAGTCATATCCCTTTTGGATGCTTCTTTTTTCAAACATATTGATTAATAATTATATTCAGCAGTGTTATTTTTTCTCGCCATGGCTTAGAAAACTCGTAGCCTGTCTGGAAGCACTTGATAAAGTAGATGAAAATACAGTTATATGCAAGATATGTAGCACCAATTATCCATTTAACATTATAATGAGAACACTATAGAATGTTGTGAATTATTTGTATGTAGTCAGATGCCCGTGTTTCTGCGCATTGCAACTGGAAGCGCACATCCACGTCAGGAGTTACACATTATGGAAAGCATGTAACAAGTTCACTTGCATTTGTGTCATTTTGTGCAGAAACAAGTTGCAATGTTACATTTATATGTTGTGTAGGCTATCTAGAATATCGAATTAATATTCATATAGGATGCATGTCATGTAGTCGTGTTGTCGAGGGGGCAGGGAAAAGTTAGGAAGACTCAGTACCGTGGAATAGCTTTTCAAAATGCCAGTGGTGATTTATTTTCAGAAGCAGGAGCTCACAAATTGCAGTCCACATGAAGTAAAAGAAAAACAAAGAAACAAAAAAATAAACAAAACTTAATTCAACATATACTGGTGCTAAAACAAAAAGAAAAAATGCTGTGAGCAGCAAAAACTAAACAAGCAAAAACTAAACAAACTAACTAAGCACTAAACAATGCCCAGTGGCACATCCACCAAATCATCAGCATGTCTCAGCTCAAACATGATCAATCATTTTGCACAGTATAAGTGGGAGGCAACCCCCCAAACCAGATCTAACAATGGTTTAAATACTCAAGTTTCCCGCCAAACACTAGTGGGCCGTACCATTGTCACGGGGTGGAACCTTTCCCTGTGACCCTCACTGAATTTCACAGCAAATCATTTTCATACAAATACAACTAATGTTGAACTCATTGATCATAATACAAACATGAATCAATAATCATAATACAAACATGCATAACATAAAATGACAAACCCAAACATTTAACACCTCACAGCACTCATGTCTCCCTCCATCTTGGAATATGGTACGTTCTGGCTATGTGCACTACCAGAACCCACCTCCAAAACACTGGCTTAGACAGGTAAGCTCTAACATGTGCTATAAAATGCATTGCAAATGTATACAAATAATTAAAAAAAATCAAACAAACAATGACTCTGTTATCATTTAAAACATTTCCACATTACACACTTAATGTTGGAATTGTCCATCCATCAAAATAGCACCAGGCTGGCACTCTAGTAGTGATGGCATTGACCTGGTTCATCATCACAATGCATCTAGAACAGGCTTCAGTTTACTGGTGTTCATTCACTCTTTAGCTTCACCTATACCTTTTAGAAGTTTATTTTTCAAAAACAGCAATGTATTATTAATAATCTAGCAGTGCTATTTTTCCAATCATATTTTTAAATGACTTATCAGTAATCGAAATGAAAAAGAATAAAAGGAAAAAGACCATCCCTATTCATTGGTTTAAATCATAGAAAGTGTTGATTAAAGGACCTCTGGATTGGTTTCCACCAAGGCCACCTTTGTTCATGGGTGCTCAGTTTCAGATACAGGTAGACCAACGTATCTCTTCTGAATAATCACAAGTTGCAGATTGCTCCTGATTGTCAGGAGCTTTCAAACGCAAACAGACACGGACAAATAAATTGATCCATGGTAAAACATAATTTCGTAAAATTTTGTGAAGAATGGAATGCTTTCATTTAGACTACTATATATACTATAATATACTATAATTATATTATAATAACACAAGAATGTAATTCTTTTTAATTACTTAGAATCACTTAGAAGTGCATTATTTATAACATACTAATAGAATAGAATAGAATAGAATAGAATAGAATAATTAGCAAGATATAAATAAACAAGTCTACTTTTGAATGGCGGTAATTGGATAAAGATGCAATAATGATTTAATTACAGCAGAGGCTAACTGGACCATGCTAACCAGCAAAACCTTGGCCCATCGGTTTCCACAACAGAGAACAGCTTCAGGATGAATCAGATAATGATCAAACCAGCACACAGTCATTAACGAACACACACACAAAAGAGAAGATTGTAAACGAGAGCACAAACAATCTTCAAATTAAATCCGTGGAGAATCAGTCTTGATAGGAAAAGGAGACCCACATGAATCAGATTCAAGAGCTCTCAATTCATAACAGGCATTGAAGAAGAAAAAAAAAAACTCCAAACCACTGGAGTCATTAGTCACTATCCCGTGATCTATATGCAATCATACAAGGCTTTCCGGAAGCCTGTTCTGAGTATTGAGTGCTGGGAACATTTGAAAGTGCTTCCATGCTGTCATTAAACCTTCCCTGCCCAGGGGAAGACATCAGTATGCCAGACTCAAATGAGATCTGCTCTCAAAACCAACCGTCGGTTTCCCCCCCAACTCCTTCTGAAAGGTTGAAAACAGCATCTTAAAGAGCTAAACATTCAGCTGTATTCCATAGAAAGGAAAGCTGCGGTTCCTGTCTTCAACTCGGACATTAAGGGAGTATTCTGTTGGGGTTCTGCGGAGAGCAGTGTGACAGCCCACCCTCAGTGGAAACACAGACAAAAAGATTGATATGCACCAGCTCAAGTACCAAGGCAGAAACGCAAACTCACTCAAACCATCACTTACTGCTTATTCAGGAGTTCAAACACTCAATCATGAACATTTCAAGAATACCTAATGAATTTTCACAGAGCTGTGAGGAGGGCAGATTAACTCGCTTTACATTTTTAGACTCTATCAGCTTGAAACCCTACAGATATACTCCACTGTGTTTAGACAGTAAATGTCATTTCCGTTGGCTTGCTAAAGAAATGAATCTCTAGGTTGAGTTGCCCTCTTCAATCATGCTGTACTATTTGCATTAAGTCCCACTCTGCCCACAATGCACGTAGATGATTCGCAGAGGTATATCTGGTTGTTGGTTTGTGTTACTCAACTGAAATTTTCTTTTTTGATTGATGGCCATTATTATGTAGAGAGTAAAAACTTTGTAATATTTGATTGTCTTGTGATGACTCCTTGGAATGTTTTCAATTAGGCTAGTTAAAATAAAAGTAACAAAAACAATTAAATCAACAAATAATAATAATAGCCTATTATTATTATTATTATTATTATAACAAAATATATCAGAATATAATACATCATAAAATAATTACATGTTTTATGATTTATTACATTATTTCACAAAAATGTTTATCAATTAATATGAGACCATATATGATTATTAATACTAATATATTAATATAATGTATCATTATTATTTTTTGGTGAAATACTATTTATTTATTTATTTATTCATTTCTCACTTATTGTTTAATACATTAATAAGCTGTCCTGTGCTGATAAAATCAAAACGATCTTCCAGGCCAAAGTCTTGTCATGGTTAATAACCATTTTATGTTCACAACTGAATGGTATGTGAACAAGCATTTAACACATTTAGCTTTCTTAAGCCGGACTGACAACCATATCCTGCTGTTGTGTGAAAGAAGCCTCATAATAAACCCTGCCTGCCAACACCAGTATTTTATGTTTGACGACCAGGGCGAGAGACGAATGTGAGTTAAATGGAGGATTGGGGGAGCAGAGCATCAAAAGACCTAGGCCTAAAGCAACAAACCGAGAGGAAACAAAAGCATGGAGACAATGTAAAAGGAGAGTCAAAACTAGAAACTCATTGTTTGCATGGGCAGGGCTTTTATTTGAGCTTTGTTTACAGTGTGCTTGTTGAGCTTGACACAATCTTTGATCCTGACTTCTTGCACTCAGAGATGACAGTAACCACCAGCAGACTGCGCTTGTGTATACCTGACGACGAGGAAGAGAAAGCAAGTGACACATGGAACGATATAAAAAGGGGCTGACATGCAATAAAACAAACACCAAAGAACGAACAATGTTACGATACGCCTGAGCGAACATACTTAACCCATGTCTGAACTGGAAGAGTTAAGGCTTTCTCTGCTGTTTTTTGAGTGTATGTGGGAACTCTATGGGGGTTTCTCTCCACTCCAAATCTAATTAGAGACCATCAGAGCCGTAGCCATTGTAAAGGCTGCTAAACTAATTAGCTCCTCTAATTGCATTCTAAAATATTGAATATAGGGATATGAGAATGAACACTGCTAGTTCTCCTCCAGGAACATGCAGTGTCTCTCCTCATCTCTGACGTGCTCTCATTCTCCCTCTCTGATAAAGGTCAAACAATATGAACTCAATGAAGGTGGAGTAATTGGTTTGGCGAGTGGAAACACAGAGTAAATAAGGCCATTTTTTTTTGTATCCTGCCCCCAAGAAACAAACAGCTTTTTCATAAATGTGTGTTGGGGCAAACTAAGTAAACAATGTACACAAGACACACAAAAAGGGCAATCACAAAACAACTGATGCAAGTGGAAAAGTAATATGTTTGATGTCTGGTAGAGATGGATCGAGGGCCATTCTAGATGAATATTAGAGTCTGCGAGAGCGAGGGTGCAAGAAGACTCATTGGCTGACACTATGCTAACAGACCCTGGACCGGAATCGACTACGAGTAGAAAAAGCGCAGACCAGGAGAGCACCACAGGAACTGTCATAGCTACATCTGCAGCAGTGCACCACACACTTCAGACATGTGTCTGTGGATGAAGAAAAGTTACGTCATATCATGGGTTGAGGATTCATCAGGGTAAGAGGAAGTGTTTGGGAAATCAGAGACAGGGGCCTCGCATTGACGACCTTCTGCCGAAGGAGTCAAGTCAGTCGAATGAAGCACAGCAACTGGACCTAAACCACAGTTTGCATTGCATCAGTACCACTGTCATGGAGGAAGTACCCTCAAGCACAGAGATGGTAACATCAGAGAATCTCACCCAGCTTTACAGACCCGCGATCGAGAGGAGATTGGTCGGGCACAGACCACAAGTGAAATGGCCAGCTGCTGCTGACAAGAAACAGTGGGAAGCAATCGACAGCGATTTGTCCCTGACCCTAGAGCAACTTAAGGGCACAGTGGAAAAGAAATTGGAGAGTATGGGGGACATCATCCACCAGTATGAAGCAGAACGCTTTGGTATACAAGAAAGGAAAGGCCAGAAAATGTCTTTAATTGCGCCAACCTTCAGAAGGCAAAAAGAGATCAAGCACCTCATCCAACAGAGGAGGCAACTTCGGAAGCAGTGGAAGAAAGCCTTAGAGGGGGAAAAGGAAGGCATCGAGGTGCTTCAAGCTGACATCAAATACCGATTGGCATCCCTCCACAGAGCAGAAAACCTACGGAGACGAAGAAGGAAAAAAGAAAGATCTAGAACACAGTTCTATAAAGACCCCTTCAAGTTTTTGAAAAGCCTCTTCACTAGAGAGAAAAGTGGATCTCTGAAGGCAGCAAGGAAAGACCTGGAAGATCACCTGAAAGCGACACACCCTGATCCAAGACGGCATGAACGGATGACCATTCCACCAGACATCCCACCAATCAACTCACCAGAACATCAGATGGAGAGTGGTCCTCCGACCTGAAGAGAAGTGGAAATGGTAGTACAACGGGCAAGGGCGGCATCAGCCCCAGGTCCTAATGGAGTCCCATACAAGGTGTACAATAATGCACCGCGTGTCCTAAGGGTTCTTTGGAAGCTGATGAGAACAGTGTGGCAGATGAAGATTGTGCCCAAAGTATGGCATAGGGCAGGAGGGGTCCTGATCCCAAAGGAGAAGAAGGCGGAGAACATTAGCCAGTTTCGGCCAATATCCTTACTAAATGTAGAGGGTAAAACCTTCTTCAGCATCATTGCTAAAAGGATGTCTGAATACCTTCAAAGGAATAAGTACATTGATACATCAGTACAGAAAGCAGGAATCTCAGGCTGTTCTGGATGCTTGGAACACTCTAGCATGATCTGACACCAGATCCAGACCGCAAAGGTGAGGAAAAAGGACCTCCATGTCGTCTTTTTGGACCTTGCTAATGCCTTTGGGTGAGTGCCCCATGAACTCCTGTGGGCTGCCTTCACCTTCTTTCACATTGCGGACACCATTATAACCCTGGTTAAATCCTACTTCCAAGACCTGCAGTTCTGCTTTACCACAGCTGATTTTACCACGTCTTGGCAATCATTGGAGGTTGGCATCATGACAGGATGTACCATCTCACCCTTGGCCTTTACAATGGCAATGGAGGTCATCATCCGGGCATCAAAATGGGTAGTTGGTGGGCAGCAGCTTAACTCGGGCACACGTCTTCCTCCTCTCAGAGCCTTTATGGATGACATCACTACACTGACCTCCACTGCTCCATGTACCAGGAAACTGCTCGGAAAACTGGAAGAGAACATCAGCTGGGCTCGAATGAAGATAAAGCCATCAAAGTTACGTAGCATCTCCATTGTCAAGGGAGTGCTCTCTGACTACAGATTCTTCATTGGAGAGGAGCCCATCCCAACAGTGTCTGACCAGCCTGTTAAGAGCCTTGGAAGGTGGTATGACACCAGCCTGAAGGATAAAGATCAGGTACAGCAGCTGCGGAAAGAAATCAGAAGTGGGTTCCAGGCCATCAACAACACTCAGCTCCCTGGAAGACTGAATGCCTGGTGTTTACAGTTTGACCTTCTTCCCCGAGTGCTGTGGCCACTCACCATTTTTGAGGTCCCAATCTCAACAGTGGAGAAGTTGAAAAGAGGAATCACAGGCTGCATCAAGAAATGGCTTGGAGTGCCTCGATGCCTAACCACCGTAGGCCTCTACGGGGATTGTGCCCTCAAACTGCCCCTCACCTGTCTCACGGAGGAATTCAAATGTGCTAAAGTAAGACTCCAGATGACACTGATGGATTCTTGTGATGCAATGGTGAGCAACAATGCACCAACCTTGGTGGCAGGCCGCAAATGGAGACCAACCTGTGCGGTGGAAGAGGCAGCAGCCACTCTCAGACTTGCGGACATAGTGGGGCATGTCCAGCAGGGAAGGGGAGCCTTTGGGTTAACAACTTGGCCACCAGCCTGGAATAGAGCCACGGCATCAGAAAGGAAGAAATTGGTGGTGGAGGAAATACACCGACAGGAAGAAGTAGCAAGGTGGACCAAGGCAGTTTCTCTTGGTAAACAGGGACAGTGGACACGTTGGGAGAGTGTGGAGAAAAGGAGGATCAGCTGGAAGGAGTTGTGGAGCATGGAAGCAAAGCGAATCAGCTTTATCATCAGGGCTACATATGATGTTCTTCCAACACCTAGCAATCTCCATCAGTGGTTGGGTGAAGATCCAGGATGTGCCTTCTGTTCCAGGCCAGGTTCTCTCAAGCACATATTGACCGGGTGAAGAGTCGGCCTCACCCAGGGACGTTACACTTGGCGTCATAATCAAGTCCTTAAGATCCTCGCAGCCACCCTGGAAACCAAACGGACTGCCTCCAACTCCCTACCACCATCAACACCCAATCCACTGCAGATCAACTTTGTCCGCATGGGGGCAAAGGTAGCCAGGTGCAGGCCTACTTCTCTGTGACTGGAAGATGCTAGTGGACCTGAAGAAGGTCTTCATCATTGAACTCACTGTACCCTGGGAAGACTCAAAAACAACTACGCTATCCTGAGCTAGCAGCTGAAGCACAAGACCGTGGATGGAAAACTGAAGTCCATCCAGTGGAGGTGGGGTGCGGGGGGTTTGTGGCAGTGTCTACCACCAGACTACTTGGAGATCGGGGAATCAGAGGCTAGAGCCTGTGCCAGGCCATCAAAGCAATGTCTGAGACAGCTAAGAGAAGCAGCCAGTGGCTGTGGATAAAGAGACAAGACTCTTGCTGGGCTCCAGAATTGACTGGACTTGGCTGGACTTGATCACCCCCGCAGGACCTACCTCAATCGAGGATGTCTAGTTATAATGGCCGAAACGTCCAATGAAGTTTGAGGTGTACTACTGACGATGTGTCCCTCGAATCACACATAAAGGGAGGATGCCCACCCGAAAACTCCACTGTGACAACCACACTGCCAAGGTCAAGTACATTTTCCTGTTACGCGCTTGCACTTAAAGGATGTATTACACCTCGTCCTGTGTTTCCTGAAAATCTGAATATCTGGACAAGTCCAGTGACCGTTGAGAAAGGTCAGCTGACGACAGGGGAAAGTCCTTGTGACGGCATGGAGAGACAGCTGGCAGGAGGGAACAGACCCCAATGGGACGGTCATGGGCTAGCTACCCATGGCTGTAGTTTCCAGAGCTTTTAGCATATGGAAACACCCGCTATGGCTACGAAAACACAACAGTTGAAAATACCCTCAGAGTCTGTGAGAGCGAGGGTGCAAGAAGACCCATCGGCTGACACTATGGTAACAGACCCTGGACCGGAATCAACTACGAGTAGAAAAAGCGCAGACCAGGAGAGCACCAGGAACTGTCATAGCTACATCTGCAGCAGCGCACCACACACTTCAGACATGAATACAAAGGATGTATTACACCTCGTCCTGTGTTTCCTGAAAAAAAGGTTAATTGAAAAATATTATTACCACTGCTGGAGTGAATTCTCAGATTGCAACGTCCATGAAAATTAAAATAGTGGAAAGCAATCTCACATTAATATTCAGTGCCTAGGATGCCAAAATACTTAGCAGTAGGTGCCTGGTACAAAAACATAATTATTTAAAATGACATTTTTCTTAATTAACAGTCTTATTTGATGTATTTTCAAAGAAAATACATGTGAATGAACTGGGTTCTATCATATGGATGGATTAAATACATAACACATTACCATCCAAAAGTTTTGTGTTTCACGTGGGGGGAATTAGCACATAGGAATTGAACAACCTAGCAAGTACAACAACATAAAAACATGTTAAAATCACCCAGAACACCAAAGAAACCCTCTTGCAACAGCCCACAATACTCATCAACACAGCAGTGCATTTTACATGAGTCAATTTCTTGCCTAAAAAAAGTCGTAATCATTGTTATCTTCTTTCAAATAACCATGAAGCTTTAGATCTCATAAAGAATAACTAAACATGGCCAATTGAACTCACACAAACCACTGCATTCACACACATCCCCACTAAATCTTTTGCACACACAATCTCATATGACAGGAATAGAAAGCATATGACCATTGAAACGATGGTGAATCAGAGATGGAGGGTGGATATGGGAGGAAAGAATAAGGTCAAAGAAAGAAGAACGATGGAGGCGGAGAAGGGAAAGAATAGATGATGCATGGTGTGTTCATGTGTGTGGTAGGGGTGGAGGTCATGGGAGGCATAAAGGAGGAAGTGTAAATCATAGAGGAAATGTGCTTCAGTGTACAGTGTCACAGTCATAAGCTGCTCAGCTGTGCTCTGCTAAAATCTGCCTTTTCAGACAGCGTCTTTACTTAATTAAAAAATAACAAAGATATTTCTCCTTTCTCCACAAAATCTTCAAACCTAAAAACAGAACTGTTTAGAAAAAAAGAAAAGAAAAAATACAACAGTGACAAAATAAAGACAACACTCCATTCCAGTATGTATGCATTTAAAATGCATGTATACGATTGAAGTTGGTCTAAAGTGTTATAAAAATGAATAAATCATATTAGACATAATTAAATCAAATTTGTGTGTAAAGTTGTTGTTGTTGTTTTTTTTGTTTTTTTTTACTTTTGAATGGTAGTGGTTCTACCATTCAAACGTGAAATAATAATAATAATACTTTTTAATACTATTCAGTAAGGACATTTTAACTGATTAAAATGATCAATGGAGACAGTAAAGACATTAATAATGTTACAAAAAATTGCATTTTATATTAATACTATTTGTTTTGAAATTCTATTAAATCAAATTTTAAAAAATGTATAAAAATGTATCAAAATAGTACCAAAATAGTAAGCAGCACTTAATAGAAGCATATTACTGTCTGCACAATTGATACTAATAAATTAGTATATTAGAATATATTAGAATAAAAGAATCATTTGACACTAGCTGTGCTTACATGGACCCTAATAGTCCAATTGCAATCAGACTACTAGTCACATGTGCTGTAACCACGTCAAACAGAATGAATTGGCAAAATCCGATTAAAATTGAATTCGGATTGTAAGGGGTAGTTTAATTAAAACTTTTGTAATCCGATCGAGAGGACATGTAAACAACTGATTGGATTGAAAACCAAAACTGGAAAGTACTCCCCATGTGCAATGATGTAGAAATTATGTAATGATGCAAGGAACAAATGGTTGTTGTTGTTAAATAAAGTGTCATAAATGACCTATATCATTCTAAAACTCTCCTTCATCTGTGAAGTGCAGGACAACGTCCCAGTCCTTGTTTCGGACTCTCATCTACAGGCGCTTTATTTTAGGAGAGTGGGATTGAAGTTATTACTGTTTGATTAATATAAGCCGCACAGCATGTCATAAAAATATATTCTGATTTGAAGTTTGTGACATTTACTGAACAAAATTATAAATGTAACACTTTTGTTTTTGCCCCCATTTTTTCTTGAGCTTAACTCAAAGATCTAGGCTATGACTGTTTCTATGTACACAAAAGGCCTATTGCTCTTAAATATTGTTCACAAATCTGTCTAAATCTGTGTTAGTGAGCCCTTCTCCTTTGCTGAGATATTCCATCCACCTCACAGGTGTTGGTAGATCTTCACTTGATTTAGCGATCATAAACACTACATTCAGATTCATTATTGAACATTGAACAAAAGCTGTCCACGTAAACGTATAGCTACTGAGGAGAAATAGGCCTAGTAGTGCACATAAGCACAATGTAGCAGTACGCAAATCTATGCGATCAAGAGGTCTAAAGACAAAACTAAAAATGAATACAGTATTTGACTACCAAGTCTCAGCCTTAGGCAGTACATCTACCGTCTGTTCAATGACCATCTAACATGAGTAAAATCACAGTTATTATTAGTCCACCTGGGAACAATGTTGTGTTTTACCAGGTACAATATCAAGTTAATTTAACCACTATACTAAATAACCAATATACAAGGATTAATACATTTTCAACAAAACTAGCTGTGATTGGTTGCTTTACATGTCAGATATATGGCAACCTCCTTTCATTTCTTGACCAGGATAAGCTGCAATGTGGACCAGACCTTATGCCATCTAGCTCCGCAAAACCCAACAGCTGAAGTTCAGGTTCAATCAGACTGCTGCTCAACTGTTTACTCAATTTTGAAAGTTCACACAGCTTTTCATAGGCAAACTGAAAGCTGGTTGAGTGTAGCACTCACAGTTAATCTCTCAAGACTATGCTGAATAACATGCAAATACGGAATCCAGTGCTTTGATCGTGTCGCTCAGTGACTTGCCGTGTCTGAGTGTTTATCTATAAAAGTGTCAGGGAGAATTGTTGCCACATTTAATCCATTTTCTTCCAGATGGACTGTGGGAATACCTTCACAAGCAGGTAAAAACTATTGAGAAATTCCACATTTGCACCTTTAGTCTGGGGTTTATCAAAAGTGATAGACAAGCAGGAACTGTCTCTTGGTGGACAGGTAAACGCGTTTTTAACTTCCTTTCTCCATCACTCTTGTTTTGTTGAATTCTTTGCTGTCGGGTTTCCATAGGATATCTAAAGAAATGTATTTTTAACTGTCCCTTGCGGCTTCACGAACAAATACAAAAATGTTGTTGTGATGTTTGTTTGAGTCAAGTCATACTGAGATTTCAAAATTCTATTGACAATACACAGAAAATAATTGTGCAAAAACAAGCACGTCACCTATAGAGAGGTGCCAAAAAGAGAGTTACAGAAATAAAACATGTGCAAAGGAGCTACAAATCAGTAATGAAGTGAGAGGAGTAAAGAGATAACGAGAGAAGACAGAATGCTCTCATGTTGTTTGCAGCGGTGAGCTGGCTCGGCTTTTAACCCCTGGAGTTGGGATGAGAGCGGTCGTCACAGCGGGGAGTCCATCCATAATATAACACACCGCAGCTGGACTTATGAGTGGGCTGGGCTTGCAGAGAATCAGCACCAACAGAATCATGCAGAAAGCTCGGCAGAAAGGTGCATTGTGTAATATTTAGGAGGATCTGTTGACAAAAATGCAATATCATATACATAACTATGTTTTCATTGGTGTATAAAGACCTTACATAATGAACCATTACGTGTATTACCTTAGAACGAGAACATTTATATATATATATATATATATATATATACACACCGCGGGTCTCCTTACATTGAAATTTTGCACCAGCATGTTTACAGTAGCCATTAACAGACAAATGCGTTTCGCTACAATGTTGTTCTTTGTGCAAAGAAGCTAGCTAAAGTCAGTAAATAAAACACTGACACAATAATGAACAAGTAACAATAACAAACGTATTGTTTTACTGAATAATTAAGTAAACCTAATTTCTTAATTTATCTTTGTAAAGAAACCTCAACTGGCTACTCTCCGCTGTCTCAGTGTCATCCACCATAACTTCTGTTGGTTGCAATTCTGAAACTCACCACTAGATCCGGCTAAAAATTACACAGTGCACCTTCAAGTTCTACACATCTTTCGTCCATTTAATGTACATTAAAAATGTCATAATACATAATTTCCGTTACACTGGCAGAACTAAAAACTAGAGCTGCACAATTCTGGATAAATTGAAAGTCATGATTTCTTTGTTGATTTGTTTGTTTCAAACACAGATCCCAATTCTAGACAAAATAAGAACAGCATGTAATTTACTAGAGGTTCTGACAAAATGTCAATTGCTGTGGTCTATTTCATTTTTGATTAATCTAAATAATTTTTTTTTTTTAATCTGTTTGAATGAATGATTCATTGACTCAATTGAAATAATTCCCTTGTTTCATTACTGTATGAATCAGCGTTTTTGAGCGAATCTCTTAAATAAATGATATTCATGTTGCAACAACAGTAACTTGTTGCCACCTGTTGGTGTAACGATGTAGTCACTACAATCGATATTTAGAGACCCATGTTATTACTTTCAAAAAGGTGATTCACTCTATTTTGATTGCTTTTTTTAAACATCAGTGTTTGTATCTGAACATCAGTGTTTAGTATATAAACTTTTATCCCAGTACTTCTGTGATAATATGAATATTTGTAACAGAGAAATAACAATACTGTGTGGCTGACAAGACTGTGAAACTGATTCTATACATGACAACTGCTCATTTTTGGTCAGCGGATGCAGAATCAATGCAGATATGAATGTCCCGGTGTGATTCCGGTCAGGTTTAATAAACACAGGCGAAACAGCTGAAGTTCAGGTTCAATCAGACTGCTGCTCAATAGGGTGCCACTGTTTGCTCAATTTTGAAAGTTCACACAGCTTTTCATTGGCAAACTGAAAGCTGATTCAGTCACAAATCAAACACTGAAAGTAAATGCTGAACTTTCCTTTTGTATGTCCACGGACTGATTCCTGTCTTGTTTCAGGACAGTCTTGACAAAAGCAGAAAAGTCTGCAAACTCACAGTAGCACCCACAGTTAATCTGTCATGACTATGCTGAGTAAATGCAACGTGCAAATAGGGAATCCTCAGTGACATTGTCATTTAGGAATAATATCGTGGGTGTTTAAATCGAGATCACAATCTTTTAACGATTAATCGTGCAAAAAAAAAACGTTCCTGAACTGAGTCTGGAAACTTAAGTTGGCTAACATTGAGAATTACTGTACTTTACTTACTTACTTACTTGAACTACTGTATCCTGTATAAGTAGAGATAGCAAAAAGAGTGTTTTACTATATAGTAGCAGATAGTCCTAATGTGCTGTACTAATCACACTGGACCTGTTCCAAAGTATTTGTCACAGTTTTAGAGAGGCCTGAGGTAATTCCCTTCATCTGACAAAACATATCTAGATTGAAAAAATGAATATTTGACACAGGTTCCACAGGACATTAATTTGTCAGGGTCTTAATTGTGCTGGCGCTTGCCACTGCAGTGGGGATCGATAGTCGTGTTAAGGGCAGGCAGGCTTCACAGGCTCCATCTATAATTCATAGCAGCCTATATAATGACAGACTATTAGCCATCCCTCTAAAGAGAGCATACCCAGTGCTATCAGAGCGGCTGTCAATCCTCATTCACATCTACAGTCCTATTGGCCACTATACTTTATTATTTCCTTTTAACATGAAGCACTACAAGGAGATCTTTTAAACAATGCATGCAATCTAAAGAGTGCAAAATGAAATAGTGTATATGAAGCCATGCTGTGGCATTTTCCCAATGTGTGTGTGGGTGTGCATGTGCATTTCCCTCAGCGCAAAACCAACAGCTCCTTAAAGGAGCATTTCACCCATTTCAACATTAATCTTTATTGAAAGTGGATCATATATGTAGTCAAAATGTAAAAGAATTTTTTAATTTGGTGCCCTCTTGACCGAGAAAAGACAGAAAATAACCGCAGGGCGCATGTAAGACAACAACTCCCACAATGCACCACATTGCACAGCTCCGCAAGCCACACCCACTTATCCGGAAGTGCGCACACAGAGAAATCACTCTTCCGTCCACAAGGCTAATGTTAGCTGTCGCCAGAGTTTGAAATTCCTTTCACACAAAATTTCTAGTTAGTTGGCTGTGGCAAGCAGGACGATCGAGGGCGAGGGACGTAAGAGGACGGCGCGAGGCCGGTGGCGTGAACGATAATGAAAGACACCGCGCGTCTCTCACGGAGGAGCGAAAGCATAAAATGAGCAGTGAAATAAAACGTTTTGTATTTGTTCATTTTCCTATTAAAATGTTTAAATGTTCGCCAGTTCCCGCCTCCTTCTTCTGACAACAACTAACCCTGTTAACGTTACATTGGCAAACTCATTGGTGAATTACTCCTCGTTTGTATTTATTTCTGTAAGGTGAATTACTGCATGATACCTGGATGTTCAGTCAGGCGAAACTAGGATGGTTCACATCACAACACAGACGTCCGTGTGCTCGTCTGATTCAGAGCTTTCGTTCAGGAGAAATTGCCATTGTTGAAATTCTCTGCAGCAGACAGACTCTATCTGTGTTCGTAGTTCACAGCGAGAGCACATGCACCAGCAGTCCGCCCAGCTCGAGCCAGTCTGACCGGCAGCCGCCTCTTGTTCCTCCATCAGCCTCAGCTCGAGCCAGTCTGGGCTCCTCGACCGCGACAGGCAGCCGCTTCTGGTTCCTCCATCAGCCTCAGCTGCTCTTCACTGTACTGCGACTAGTAAAGATAGCCACGAACATCGGATTCGAGCAGCAGAATTTAAAAATTCTCTTCTTCCATATCATGTTTAGTTTCTTCCATCATTATCGTACTTCCTATCTCAACAGCGTTTGTTAGCTTAGCTTCCAAACAAGATGGCTGATATATTGATTCAGTATCTGCAAGTGAAGTCCCACCCACTGACATGTAATAGCCCTGTAGGGTGAGTGGGTCCCACACTCTTGAATAATACTGAGCTAATGATTGTAGTCTCCATACATTTTAATGAACTTCCTGCGTATTATGACGCAAAATGACGATTTTTACGTCATAATAAGCAGGAAGTAAAACACTTAAATCCTTATTTCTCCCATCTCAGGGGAAAATAAGGGAATACCATGACCATTCAGAAATATGACTGGGTTTCTAAAGATACAAAGCTTAGTGTAAATGGGTGAAGTGTCTCTTTAAATCTCAATTTGCCTTTCACACGTCATTAGACCAAGTCCTGTAAAAAGGTCACTGTGGTTCTGTAGCATATCTGCGCCATTCACACCATCGCAATTCTCTCTTGCACATACATCTACATGCAAAGACCCAGAAACACTCACTCTAAAATTACACCATGTCCAATCGCCTCTAATCTCAACAGCATGGGGTCTGCTCGGCTTTCTGAGGGAGAGAGAAAAAGAGATAGCAAAAACAACCTTTCCAGTACCTCTTTAGGACAGAGGAAGTTATATTTGAGAAACAGTGTGAAGCAGTGGAGAAAAATAGCCTGTTCGCCCAGACTCAATGGCCCTCATTTATCAAAAGTGCGTACACCAAATTGCCAGCGTACACCTTGCGTACACTCAAAACCACGGTGAGTTTGAGATTTATCAATATGGACATGGGCGTACGGCACGCTCGAATCCTACACCAGCTCAGGAGATGGTGTACGCACGTTTTGAGTTAGTGAGGAAATGCGCAGAAAAATTCCTAACACCACAAAACGCACTGACAAACTAAAAGATATGATATATTATGACCCACTGTAAAACAAACAAAAAAACAACAACATAGTAATTATAAACTTCAGTGTTTATTTTTGTGTAACGTGGACTTCAATGTTTAATTTGTGTGACTTTACCAAAGTATTTGATTTGTAAGCATATGTATTCCTTCAGTTGCGAGCCTGTGCGCTTTACCCTGACGTTTCAGGATTATCCCCGGCAGGTGCGCACGGGCTGGGTTCGGTAGGCTAATGAAAGGCTTTCAATGACCAAAAAATAATTCAGACTGAAAAAATTATCAAAAATACATTCTTCTTCGTTTAGGTGATGATAATAATAATACAAATAATAATAACGACATCATTCTTCTAAATAACAATAAGCATCATTAATACAAATCATGATAATAAGAAGAATACTATTACAAATTGTCATGCAATTATTAATGTGAATGAATGGTACTTCACATCATCATCATCATCATCATCACTATTATGTGACGTGATTCGAAATTGAATGCTAATTTCAAAAGACGTGCTGTAAAATAATGCATTGTGATAGGTCATTTCGGCTCCACGTCGGAGAAGTTTCTCTTCTTTGCCGTCTTCTGTGTGTCCATGGCGTAAAATGAGGGCGTGGGGGGAGCGGAGACTTGAATATTTAGGGGCGTGTTATTCTAATGATGATCGTTTTCGGCCGCGGGATTTATCAAGGGCAGGCATTGCGTACACCTGGATTTCAAAGGTACGCACATCTTCATAAATCAGGCGGTGAGAGGAGTGTAAGCATAATCTTACGTCAAAATATACACCCGTTTCTACGCAAGATTGATAAATGAGGGCCATTGTCTTCCCGGATGTGACATCTTTACATTAAAAAATAAATAAATAAATAAATCAAACAGTGAGCAGTGATTGTCCGTGAAACAATCACCACCATGATGATGATAATGTGTCCAGTGTGTTGCAATTTGGTTGTTAGGTTTTTCTGGGTTGTTGCTAGGATGGCTTCTGTTTAGTTTTTTTTTTTTTTACTGGCAATTAAAGCCACTCTCAAGACTCATATTCCAAGAATCTAGGGACCAGAATATGATATGTACTGTATATGGTATTCTAGTCGATAGCAATAAAGTCATACTCATAATTATTTCAGTTTATTGCTAATTACGGGTAAATGGCTCGTATTAAAATTCTGTACATTAAATACAACTGTTTGTTTTTTTGCACACAAAAAGTATTCTGGTCACTTGATAAAGCTCTCAGGTTTAATCAAACATATCTTAATTTGTGTTCCGAAGATGAATGAAAGTCTTACGTGGTGAGGGTGAGTAATTACGGACAGAATTTAAATTTTGGGGGTGACTCTTTAAGCTTCACAAAATTATGGGCAATATAAAAAAATGGATCAGCATTTAGAAAGGCATTAAGATTTTCTAAAGATTACATTTAACATTAAAATTAAATTATCAATGTTTTTAATGATTAAGCAAGCATTGGATGGTGTTGCAAAAGCAATCTAAATGTAAAAAAATAGTAATAGTAATACTAGATAGAAATAATACAAATAAGAATGCAGAGTTATTAGCAGACACTGATAAAATAGTCCATCACATTCAAACAAGGAGGAAACCTTATTTATTTTGGTTAAATAAAAAATGTTGTTCCTTAAAGCTGCCTTCCGCGGTTTTTCCTCTTTGTCGCGATCTCTGTTCGAAATCTGCAATTGCAGTTCTTCACGGAATTATCCACTTTACATGAGTTGTATTTCAACACCCTCAACACGGCACAGCGTGGATGAACACAATGTTTGAGGAGAGTGTGAAGCTGTCAGTCACCGCGCCGGTGTCGATACTGGCATTCAGAATCACAGATTATTGTTCTTGGAATTATGACCAACATAAAAATTTCAACTGAAAAACTTTTCAACTTTGCGCTTGGGTCCGGTTGAAATCTCTTTTTTTTTTCACTCCAAAGTCTGAACGAAGTCTTTTGCATTTTACAGCGGGTGAATCTGTTGTCATTGGTGATGGTCGTTTAAACTTTTCTGGATCCGCCATCAAATGAATACATTTAATTATTTATATAATATTATTATATAAATTTAAGTTCTGTAAGAAAAGGCTATAAATCTCCATCTGCAACATCCTCACACGCAATATAGCATACTAGCCGAGACTCTGTGTACAGATGTGACGTAATGACGCAAAGACGTGCTCGAATCTCCCGCGGAAATCCACCAGCACCACTAGAATTAAAAACATTATTTCACGCTTACCGCTTTGAATCGAGCTACAGGAAGCAGATAGTTTTGAACACTGGCTGGTTATGTATTTTTTCAAAAATGTATTTAGGATCATTTTTAACCCCAAAAAAGCTACAGACAGCAGCTTTAAATCAATAATAATAATAATCAAGTTACTCACACCAAATGACCTCTCATACAAACACTATATAAACAAATACTGATGGATTATATTGTTTCAGCCAGAGTGACACAAGTGTGGGAACTCAATTGAAGAAAACAACATCTGTCATATAGCTTCAATCTGATAAACAGAGATACAGGTTAAAAGGCTTTCCACCACCAAGAGACTCATAATGACAGGGAACTCGACAAGACTGTGCCCTGCTGTCGGCAGAAGCCCCAATTGTGAGGCACTTAAAGTGCTGCACTCTGTGGGGCAGAGACGTGGAGACCGTCCTTCAAGCAGCTATTGCATCCACCTGTAACCCCCATCGGACGTACAGCTACCAGAGAGTAATCTGCCCTCTGCCTGCAACTCTCTCAGGTGTCTATTCATTGAAGTCCACAATCATTGGGAAGAGCACCAGGGAATTCATTTGGCACAATGGGCCGTCGCTCAATGTCAGGGACACTTTTTTGCTGTACTTGTTTGTAGGGGCACCGCAATTTGACGCAAAATTTTAAACAAACAAGTAAAACACACAACAATATTATTATTAGTAGTATTATTATTATTAATAATAAATAAAATGAAACAATAAGTAATATTCCTATTTAAAGGGGGGGTTGACTGCGATTTCACTTTTTTCATTTTAAATAGTGTGTAATGTTGCTGTTGGTGCATGAACAGTATCTGCAAAGTTGCAGCGCTGAGAGTTTAGTGTAAGCAGAGATATCATCTTTTAAAAATCAGGAAGTATAATTGCCTACAAAAACGACTCGATTGGGACTACAGCTGGGTTATGGTACCTCACTAACCCACACATTTGCATCAACCCCTCCCTCCGGAATTTGCTGGAAAAGGCATGCACATATTTCTGCGGCACGTCGAGTGTGTTGTGTTCACGCAACTGTCAGGTCTTCTGTGTTTCGGGCTTCCCATGGATGCTATACTTCCTCAACAATGGATACAATTTATGTTTGATTGTGTTCCTGAAAATGACGATTGTAATCTAGCTCTTTGTGCTGGGCATTTTGCGGAAGACAGCTTCCAGCATCTCCACGAGTTCAATGCCGGATTCAACAAGAAACTGTTACTAAAACATGAAGCAGTTTCAACTTTAAAACAAGAGGCAGCAGTTGTTGGGCCACAACCTGTAAGTAGGCTAAGACTTCATCATTTTAAATGTATTTGCATGTACAATTCCAGACATAGCCTTGTGTTCCTTTTTTTTTATTTTTTTTTTTTTTCAAATTCCAACGCTGGCTTTATAGCCACTAGTATTTTGCTAGTATTTTGTGTCTACGACAAACGCGTACAAACATTATGGACCTGAATTTTGTATAAGTACTAATGTTGTAAATGTATTTTTCATATATGCTTTATGACGTTATTTTCGATATGATCAAGAACGTAAACTTGCCAATGCTGTTTGTGTTTAACATTAGTAGCCAGTCAGTTGCGATCGTTGCCAGTCAGATGCAATTGTGTAAAACAAACGTGTATAAAGTTAAAAAATGTAGCAAATTATCATTCAGAAACGTTTAGTAAGAGTGTGTGAGGTTCTGCTTGACTCGATTCATCGCGGCTTTCTCGGTCTGATTCTGCCTCACTGATACTGCAGTCTCGACATCATTATTTACGTGTATCCACCGTCTATGGTATCCACCTTTGGCATGCCCGTTTCGCACGTAAAGATAATGGGCGTTAACCTTCAGGACAACGTGAGCGACAGTTTGGCCAATCACAACACACCGGCCCAAACTAACCAATCTGAGCCCACTGATCGTTTCTGAGGGGGTGGTTTCATAGAATCAGGAAGTCAACCGCTCGTTCAGGGGACAGAGGAGAGCGCGGCTTACAATAAAGGTGAAGTTTATGAAAAATAAGACTTTTTGAAAAAGAAAAATCACGAATACATGTTATATTGCACCCCATAAACACAATCATGCAAAGAAAAAAAGCAGTCAATCCCCCCCCCCTTTAATTTCACAGTAAAATATAATAATAATTTCCTACATATATTAATATTAATAAACATTCCTACAAAATAATATGACTGTCTTCATTTCTTATTTCAAAAGTTAAACCATCACGTTTTTTTTTAACCAATCCACTCCGTAAACACTTGAATTATAGGCTGCTTGCATTTAAACAACAGACAGAACAGTTTCCATGCTTTGTTCGAACTTGTGCCATTGCGTTAGAACTGGTTACACTGTTGTCACATGCGAAAACCAATTGGCAGTGCCTTGGGTGAAAACGTGCAGATTAAGAGATGGTAATATTATAATAAGATTCCCTTCCTACGTCAGAAGGGGAGCAAAATCTGATCGGCTTTTTTTTTTTACATGCTTGCAGAGAAAGACCAACCAAAACAAAGTTACTGGTTGACACTTTTCATATTTTCTCTGTTGGTAGATGCACCGATTAAAGCACTTAAACACTCCATTAAGTGTTTTCACTTTATTTAAATAAAATAGTATAGAATTTGAATATTAAAAATATGAAAATAATTATTGAATCATCACATACTTATCAGCCAAAATGTAAAAATTGGTGCATCCCTACACATAATATTCATCTTGACTCTTATGAAACTTGGTTAGTTTATTATTCTTTCAGGACTCATCAACCTGAAATTGCTATTGGCAGGAAGTCGGTCTCACTCATTCTCTAGGGCACTGTTACCCTTTCACTGTGTATCTTCCTCATTCTTCTCTCTCCTGTCATAATATCAGTCTTCAAGCTGAACTACCTTCCAATCCTCAGTCATCATTACTTTTTCCATCTTCATTCTTTAACATCCAATTATTCATATTATTTGCTATTCCTTCTCTATCTCTCTCGGTTGTGAGGTGCACAAGTGCAGAAGCAAACTCTTTCCAGTAGGAAAGTCATTGAAAGTAACAGGATGCACTCTTACCCACAGTGCATCCATCGATGTCAGCACTTCCCTTAAATCAGTCTAAGTAATCAATAGACAAAAAGTCTAGCTCTAAAGTTCCGTAAAAAAATAAATAAAATGGTGCCAGGCGGTTGCAAGCATATCACTGTAAAGAGTCTGGCCTTCCCTTCTGAGAAAGAAACCTTGGTCTGGGTAGAGTTATGGCTATAGTGGCTGTTTGAAGGCTAAGGAAATGCTTCTCTTGAGTAGCTATAAAGCAGTGGTTGGGAAACTAAACACATCGGGCCATGATCTCTCTATCGTGAAGCTGTGCTGACACATCAGTGATAAGATCCGCGCAATGTCTTTCAACAAGAGCAATACTCGCATCACTAAGTCAAACACAACATTTTATAAATCGACACAAAGTGGGATAACTTCCATTCCCACAAATTCGTCAAGCAGTCAGTCAGAGGCTCCAAAAGTATGTCTCGCTCCAGTGTTACAGCGATTTATAGCTATATTTCATTTATGTCTCCCTTTCACTGGTGGTCATTTATCAGGAATGACATAAATCTCCCTCCAGGAACAAGGGAAGACCTTCTGAGGAAACCATTAATTATTACAAAACCTAATGAGTCACCTCTGTCGGCAGTATTCTAAGTCAAAACCTTAAACAAATCTTTTCCTCTTCAGAACAAACAAAAAAATGCTTCCTGTCTGTACAAGACCAGTTTTGAGGTCTAGCTTCAGTTATGCTTCAGATGCTGTCTCAGAAGGTAGCTGCCTATGTAGGCAGTAGACAGCAAAGCAGCTCACTAGAGTTCAGAACAGAGCTACTGTAGACCATCTGCAGGAGGAGAGCGGTTTAGTCCAATACTAATGACCCCAGAGCTGCCAACATCAGGTTGTATTGGAAATATGACAGAGCATGACTTCTAATAAACATCAGAAGATGCATTTTAAGACACATACACCCACGATAGTTGTGAATGCATTCACAGCAGAACCCCTAAGCATGGCATTTCCTTACATCTTATATGTTGGTGGAAGAGTGATGCCCATTTTGCACTAAAAAAAGAACACAGCATCTGCAAAGTCACGACACTCTAATTTCCATTAGATTTATCTACACATCCATCAGACCAACAGAAGATTTAGAGCCCTCTCTCTCTTTTCTTGCTTCCAATCTATGCACAGACTGCTGCTTTCAAAATTACCAATTTGCTGTTACCCAACTTCCCAGTTTGTGATTGTTTCTGGTTTTATGTGTATGTATGTACATGCATCTACAATTCGCACAGGGTGACGCAAAAAAAAAAAAAAAAATTAATGCATGCACTACGGATATTCATGCTCATTATACCTGTGTGCAGATGGAGACAGGCTTCAGACACCAGGCTGAGACGGGCCTGTGTGTCCCCAGAGACAGAGCTGCCCTGCAGGGGTCCAGACAGCCCGCGCATCAAACACTGCTGCATGCAGCCATCTGTCCCCAGTTGCTGCACAACTTAATGCTGATCGTGTACTGATGTGTTACAGGGAAACAAATATACTACATAGTGTGTCGCAGATGACAGATTCACTACTAATGCCCATGAACTAGTTTGGTTTAACTCATTATAAATCAGTGTTTGCTATGTAAAGTTGAACTAAACTCACTATGAAGTGCTTCTCATTTTTGGGAAGATGGTTGGTGTATGTTGTGTTGTGTATGTGCAGTAAAACTGCACATTATAGCTAAGCAATGGGGAAATGGCCAAGATTTTAAAGGACCCAAACCCACAGGACACAGCATGACAAAAGCAAATAGAAGCCATTATAATAATTATTGATGCTACCTACCAGCCCATTCTCATCCCCAAGGCGTCACTTAACTGACGCCTTGGGAAGCATTTGGACATGCTTCAATATCTGACGCTTTAGGCGCCCTTTAGCGTCAGTTAGATGACGCCCTAGGATCGCGTGTACCCTACCCCCACCCCACACCTAAACCTAACCGCGTCCTCTAACTGACGCTTTCCTTTAGCGTCAGTCAGATGACGCCGTAGGATCGCGTCATGTAAGTGACGCTAAAGGGCGCCTAAAACGTCAAATATTGAAGCATGGTCAAAGGTGACGCCTTGGGGTGAGAATGCGTTGTACCTACACTGGATGCACAATGCATTCTCACCCCAAGGCGTCACCTTTGACCATGCTTCAATATTTGACGTTTTAGGCGCCCTTTAGCGTCACTTACATGACGCGATCCTACGGCGTCCTCTAACTGGCGCTAAAGGAAAGCGTCAGTTAGAAGACGCGGTTAGGTTTAGGTGTGGGGTGGGGGTAGGGTACACGCGATCCTAGGGCGTCATCTAACTGACGCTAAAGGGCGCCTAAAGCGTCAGATATTGAAGCATGTCCAAATGCTTCCTAAGGCGTCAGTTAAGTGACGCCTTGGGGGTGAGAATGGGCTGGGATGCAACGAGACAACACATTTTTGAAAGTAAACTGATGCCAAGTTCTGACGTTCTCAAAAGTGTTAGCACTACTTCTGACAAGAGGAACAAATGGATTTGCAACGGTTGCTTTGTCGCGTCAGTGTAGACAGCCTCAAGCCTCAAGCATGTAGACATGTTCAAACCATATCATGATTTCGGTTTCAATTTGATTAAACCTGCAGACCTATTCTCACTGTGGATGCACATGACGATTCTGATTGTATACATATAGCACTGAATTCAGAATTTCCATGGATGTGTAAGCCAAAGGTAAAACAATAGAACATTATATACACTACCTACACATGAAGCTTCTTCATATTGTGACTTAAGCATCAACTTGACACTCGATTGGACCATCTTGAAATAAACGTACATGATATACATTTGTCAAGCATATGACATCTATTACCACCCTAGTCACAAAAATGATACTTAGAGTGACGGTATGAGTCAGTCACACACGCTACAAACAAAAACCCACACATTCTCGCAGATGAGATGCATCTGTGGAGTGAATCAAAGACAACAGAAGTCAAATCACTTTGATTTTCTCTACTCTGACTAATCAGCGGATGAATCTGCAGTGAAGCTGATGGAGAAAACATGACCTCCGAGAAACTCCGATACCATATTTTATGCGAAAGGCATCCTTTGAAGAAAGATGAACAGTTAATAACTCCACTATCAGCATGCAGTGTGGTGATGATTTCTACAAGGCCATAAAACAGACTTGAATACATATTAAACAAAATAAAATCAGGCATTTATTTCAGATACGATTCTGGTTCCTTAATGGTTCTATTAACAATCATTTTAGTACTTTTGAGGAAGAAAGATAAAAAAGGGCAATTCCATTTTAAAATAATGAAATTATTTAGATAATACATTTAGATCTTCATGAATCTGAATAAAATGTACAAATATTTGGACTATTAAAAGTTTTTTCTTGTATTAGAGCAATGCAGAACAAACTGTGAAATTATTCTAACAAATCTTTCAATTCAAACTGGAGAATGATCTAGAACCTTGCATTACTTACACAGTAATAGTGGTTCTGAAAATATCTAGACCAGCTGTTCTCAGCAAGGGGGCCAGTGCCCACTAGGGGGCCTCAGAAAACTACCAAGGGGACATCAAAATCTTTATATTACTTACAGTATTTTAATTCATCCCCAGGGTTGTCTCATTTTGAAACTATGATTTCTAGACCTGGAAGTGTGCAAATGATCAAATACTTTTAAAACATGCCAATGGAGTTTTAATGAATATACATTCTTTTGGTTATGCCAAATCTAAAGCATCTTATCGGGTAGAAATGGGTAGCAAAAATATATATATTTTTAAATCCTTATTCTGTAAATCACATTGGCTGGAAAATTAATGCAAATTCATAGTTTTGCTTTTTGTTTTTTTTTTAGTGAAAAGTAGGAAAAAAGTAGGAGTAGGAGAACCATTCAGCTCTTGGAATCATTAATTATTCCTTTTAATTATTTTGATTTTAATTGACAGAAACTAGAGTACACTTACTTTTTTTAAAAATAACACTAAATTAGGGCTGGGGGGCCTTTGAAAGCTGTTGAGAACAATGGGGGGCCTTGGAGTCAAAAAAGATTGCAAACCACTGATTTAGACATATTTTATTCCGAATGTTGCTGTTAAGCAGCAGTGGCTATCTACATCCTTCTGGAGTGATCTGATCAAAAGTGGTCAGTACTGTGCTAAATGTAGCTGTCAATGGGATTCGAAATGCTTTACAATGTAATAAGAAACAAGCCTGAACAGATTAAATCTGTGGTGCAAACGCTAATCTGTCCTGTTGAGTCCCAGCAAAAAGTCAGTGTAAACCCAAATAAATAGGCAAAACTCAAAAAAATTAGGTAATCAATTAAGAGTTAAGAAATTCAAAGTTTAAGCAAGCAGAACTAGTAGATTTGTATTTTGTATCATACTTTTATAAATAACAATTGTATAAATAAACATGAAGTATTCGAGTAATTAACATTTTACTTAAAATTATTATGTAATCTCAATTTAACTATTTTAATAGTGGAAACATAACTAGCTTATTCAGCAAACATTACCATGCTAATTGGTAACAGAATGTTTTGATTAGCACAGCAATTGCTGAATGAGTAAGACAATATAGAACATTTATCTGTTCTCAAACCAAGCTCATGCTGTACTCGTTAATGATGGTAACCCCCCAAAAAACCTGACAAAACAGATTTTTTTTTTTTTAAATTAGCACAGCATGACGTTAAACACTACTACACTCTAAAAAATGCAGGGTTGTTTCAACCCAAAGTTGGGTCAAATGGACAAACCCAAATGGGTTAAAAATGTCATTAAAAATTTACAGTTGAAAGTGAAAGCTGAAGTTGGGTTAAAATTTGAAATGACATTTTTAACCCAACATTTGGGTTTGTCCATATTTGACCCAACTTTGGGTTGAAACAACCCAGCATTTTTTACACTGTAAAAATGAATATGCTTTATCTAATCAATAAAATTGTGGCAACAGATTACAAGCAATATTATTTATTAAATTGAACAAATTAGAATTGAGTAATAGTTAATCAAATTAACATTCTAATTAAGTCTAATTTGTACAATTTAATTAATAATATTGCTTGTAATATGTTGCCACAATTTTATTGATTAGATAAAGCATATTATTTTTTCAGTGTAGAGTGTAAATATCACACTTAGCATTTATCTTGCACAAAATAACATTACTGCATCCGAAATCAAATACTTTCCTATACTATACAGCATGCAAAAAAATGGGAAGCTTAAAGAGTAGTATGTCTGAATCTCTAGTATTTAAAAAAAAAAACAGTAGGTGAGAATTCCTCGGACGACCTACTAGTTTTGGCGAGATTCTGAAGTGCAGATTCAATGGACACTTTACTATCCATGAGGTAACAGGAGGGGATTTAAGAATCGAAGTAAAGTGATGGAACTAATGCTGATAGGTAACGTGACAGTAACAACCAGCCCATTCTCACCTAACTGACGCCTTGGGAAGCATTTGGACATGCTTCAATATCTGACGCTTTAGGCGCCCTTTAGCGTCAGTTAGATGACGCCCTAGGATCGCGTGTACCCTACCCCCACCCCACACCTAAACCTAACCGCGTCCTCCAACTGACGCTTTCCTTTAGCGTCAGTTAGATGACGCCGTAGGATCGCGTCATGTAAGTGACGCTAAAGGGCGCCTAAAACGTCAAATATTGAAGCATGGTCAAAGGTGACACCTTGGGGTGAGAATGCGTTGCAACAACATAGGAGATGTAGTACGACCGAATTTCGTTCACACTACACATATGCATGCTATATAGAGCATGCTTCTTTAACGGTCGCAAAGTAAGTTCAAATTCAAATGTAGTACCTACTCAGTACACGATTTTGGATGCAGCATATATTTACTCTCCCTTTCAAGTGACATAAAAAAAAGCATGCAGAGAAAAATAAACCTCAACCCAATTTAAAATTAGTCTAAATTAAAAGAAACAAGATCATTCAAACTAAATTCAGATAACTTCAAATGTGTCGGTTTCATGAACTCAAAAGGATGTTCTAAATACTCATAAAAGGTCATTTGTTACTATTTTGTTTAATATAAGTTTGCTCTTCTTAAACCAATGAATTATTTTGAGCATTAAGGTTTACACAGTGTGACTAAAATAACAGTGTTCTGCTCAAAAGGACACTTTTGTGTTTTGATCAAAATAAGTATAGAAGCGAAAATGTGCAAGTGACGAATGTAGTCACAAAATAATAACTATCCCCTCAATATCAGATCTCAAGTTGTAACCTAAGACTCAATTGAAACAGATGTAAATATATCTCCCTTAACCACTTGTGATAATCGAGACTAAAAAGGGCTATTCTCATTTTATAAAGACCTGTCACACTCATCAACTGACAGCCACACCCTGATTTGCCCGTCTTTGACCCCAGGGGACACAGCAGCTCATTTTTAATACTACAATAGATAACAACAAAAGAAAGGAGATAAAATGTCCAATTAGAAATGGTCTCATCAATCCTAACCTTGAGCACACAACCTGTATTTGTTGTACACATGTGTGTGTCTATATGGGTGCAGTGAGCAACCTGACAGAGCAGTGTGGTCAGCTTGCTGGCTTTGTTGCCGCCACACAAAGAGGGAAACACATCTGAGAGGGTGTTTGGGGGCTTTCCCCCAGCCTCAGCTTGTGAACAACTGTGAGTCTTCTGTTTTAATCCTCTCATGGAAAAATGATGCTTATAGACCTGAAACAGGACAACTGGTCTGCCTCAACAGAAGATTGCTGATGCCAGAGAGACAACTGGAACGGTAACACAGTTAACCAGAGTGCTGAGTCAGTGAGGGAAGATTGGGGTTTTGGAACAACAGCCACACGACGCCTGACACAGTGAAGAACGCTGGCAGATATTTGAAATATAAATATAAATATAAATTTGATATTTAAAAAATCTGTTTATGAAGCGGATAATGTGACCGAGTCATATTACCATAGACACTCTTGAGGCAAAACAGGAGAGAGGGTGGGAGGGAAATAAATGGGAAGCGAAAGAGGGATAGCAGAGAAAGTAGGTTACAGTATGGTGTTGTGGGTGTCAGTTGATGAAGCACTGAATTTGATCAAGTTTGCTGAAATTAAAATAGGTATATGTATAGGGGCTTTCCTAGTTAGAGGAACTCAATTGTAGGAAGGAGCCAACTAAATTTTCCATTGGCATTTTGGGCAGGACTATCTACTTGTTGACCAATGTCAGACAAAACAAAAATAAGACACGTTTGGAAACAATGATTATGTTAGCATCAGACGTCTCATTTAAATAAAGCTATCACTAATCAGTGCAAGTAGATTTATAGTACTCTAATAAGGCAAAGATTAAGAATGCCACTGTTCATTCAATGATATTTCATGGCCATGGCTAGAAAATGAGGTTTGTTGTCATGTGGCGACTGCTAGAGTCTTGCACTCTGCTAAAATGTCTCAAGGCTAAACTAGGCTAGCAATAAACTTTCAGAAGTCAAAAGAAGAAAATAACCAGGAAAAGTTTTGCCAGCAGGATGAACAAACCATACAAACAACAGACAGGAGGTTCTCCAATTAAAAACCTCAGTATATATTAATTTCATTATAAATAACCATTCCAAACATCATCAAAATGTAGATAAACATGGAGAGGTCTGTCAGGAGAGTCTGCACGTCTGGACCCAGTTTCCTCTCAGAGCTGGGATTAGTGCTGCATTACCAGCTCTTTATCATCGGGATAATCAGCCCATCATTAAGGGGGAAATCTAATGGGATGTTAGGGGTACAAGAGCCCTGTAATCCGATTACAGAGATGAGCTCATTAGCCATACCTCTATTCCCCAAAACATCAAGCAAACTTCTGCAATTTGATTTCCAGAACAGGGAATCAATAGGCAAGCGGTAATCTGTAAATCTCATCAAACGAATCAAGAATTTTTAGTGCTGTAATTGAAAGTATGAAAATAATTACTGATAATACATCTGTGACATCTAGTCACCGTTTCATTTCCATAATGTGTGTTGTTGGGGCTTCCAAGGCCCTTTCAGAAATGAATCAGACAACTGATGTTCCCACTTGAAGGAAGGCCCAGACATACCAAAGAAAGGCGTAGATAAAGAAACGGGGAGGAAGGAGGATACAGTAACACACACACGAACGACATGACAAAAGCAGGAAGGGAAGCTTGATAGGAAGGCAGAAGGATAAGAGGGCACAAATGATTGATGTAGAACAATGGGACAATGGATCCAAGAGGAAGAAAAAAGGGAAGTAAACAGCAGAGGACATAAATGAGTACTTCTCTTCTCTCAATATTTTTCAATAACTTCCAACCCCTCCAGGAATCTGTCTCTCTTCTCAAGCTCTAACTCAGCTGTCCTGCTGGAGTTTATCAGCGAATCGGGCTGATCTCCCCGTCATACGATTGCTTAGATCAGCAGAAATACACAAGGTGATTGCTACTATCTTCTGCAAAACACATGAACATCCTACCCGCATCTACACTGCCTCCCTTCTGGAGCACAGAGCCAATCAGATCACCGCGCTGCTGCTAATAAACAGCACAACTTTTACAGTGAGCAAATGTCCACTTCTGCATTAGCATTAGAAAAAAAAAAAGTAACATCATGCTTTTATCTGGCCTGTTTAAAGATACAGTTCACCTAAAAAAAATTCTGTCATGATTTACTCACCCTCATGTTGTTCCAAACCCATAAGGATCGTGTTCATTTTCGGACAAATGATATATAACAAGAGACTGATGTGATATATTCACAGCAATTTAGATGAAGATAAAGTGTGAAATGTCAAGCAGAACAGCAAAATTTTCAAAAACATTTCCCAAGAACATCCTTCATCTGCAAAAAGTTTTGTTGACGTTGAGAAATGAACCGAGTTGCTAAATGTATTTATGCCAATCTATTTTTGAAAACGAGTACAATTCAGTTAATTCCATGTTAAATTACCTATATTGCTGGTAGTTGTTCACTATAAGCATATTAAATAGAGAAATGAGAAAGTATAACAGAAAGAAAAGATAAACTTCACCTATAAAACTAAATCAGACCATGATTTTAGAACAACAATTACATTCATTTCATGTAAATAAATGAAGTTTGTGACATTGAGTAGGATTTTACTCCTATTTACAGAATTATAATTCTTGCCTAAACACGATTAATAAATAAAATGAATTAATTCAAGATGAGCTTTTTCAAGGCTCCATTATAACATGGTGACATGGATTAAAAAAAAGGTATAAAGGCAAAGATTTTCCCCATGTGCTCCAGGGTTTTTGGCACCCACTACCTCCCCTATCAGCGTGCCCCCTCACAGTCCTTCTGTCACTTGCTCTCCATTCTCCTCTGCTCCTCTTTTTCGATCCCATCTCTCAGTTGCACCCTCAGTAGCTCCCGCCCCTGCTCATGTCTCTCCAAACTTTTCCATTTGTCTTTTCAAAAGCACCGCCTACCACAGATGGGCAACCCCGGTGACCAATTAAACAACTCCTCAGGATGGCCACAGTCACAGGCTTTACCATCTGATCAGTCAGTTGAGGTGTGTTTAACATGTGCAAGTGCACAAAATGTTACATTGTGAGAAAGTGTGAGAATAAACGAGTTTATGATTCATTACATGTGCCATGGTGTGTGACTAACAGTTCGTTTTGCCAAAGTGTGACAGTATTATGTGTGGGTGAGGAATTGCTCTCATAAACTATGCGTGGGGAGAACCGAGGCCTCGCCGAAGGATTAAGGCGACAAAGGCTACAAAGGCTGCATGGCACTAATACGGCGGCTGGTTGTAGACTTCAATGGAATTGTGCGATATCCTTCATGGTGAGCGAATAAAAAAATCCTTCTGATTAAACAACCACAAATATTATAGAGAGACTGAGCCAGTCTGGACATTAGAAGTACAAAAGAGTCATCAGGAGAGGTCAAATCCATTTATTTGCAAGACTGAGCAACCACCGTGGACTCACAGTGAAAAATCAGCCATACGCATGCAGAGCCAAGCTAATATAATACAGTAAGTGCCTGTGTAGCATGAACATAAACAGAAGGCAAGCCTGGACTCTGAGGGCAAAATAAACAGGACATCACACAATTAAAGGAACAGTCCTTCCAAACATGAGATTTCTTCTGCAGAACATAAAATATGATGTTTAATAGAATGTCCAAATTGTCCCAAATTTTCCCAACCCAGGCTCATTGCAAAAAAAAAAAAAAAAAAAAAAATGTGCCTGTAGTGAGATTTTTGCAAAATTATATTACACTGCTTCTTGCACATTTCATGAAACTTTCAAAGTGAAATGTTCAGTGAGTGGATCTACAGTAAAAGCAACTTCAGATTTAACATTTTATTAACTTGGTTGCTTTATCATTTTTTAAAAATAGTGATACCACCTACACTAAACCCTATCTATTAGCCTAACACTAATAGTGTTAACAAAAGTAAATGTGAATTAAAGCATTTGCTGAAGCAACCATTTCATATTGGCTTGCTTCTACAAGTCTTGAGGTTTTTTTTTTATCGCGATTTCTCGTTTATCGCGATTCCCAAGACTCGTACATCCAGGTGCTCTGTATTGCAAGTGAAATTCTGTACCAGGTACCTAAGCTAACAAACAAGTTTACTACATCAGAAATACAGATTTACAGAACTACATAGAGCTGGTTATGTGATGCCAGTGTCAAATTGTATTACTCTAAAAACATGCATTATGGTAAAAGTGTTTTGAGGTCATAACATATTATTTTACATAACAGTATGAAAAGAAGTCTTTATGTAATAATATAATAAGCCTGTGTAATAATAATTAGCATGAAAAGGAAGAAAAGTTGGTGTTTTACTGCCACCATAGTTCAAAATAGTAGTATGCACAAATCCAGAAAACTTTAGGCAGGTGTGCGATCAAATCAAGCACTTCACAAGAGAGTAAACAAAAATCGGCACACTGCCACTGCTGCTTTCAAAGAATTCATTTATTGAACAACGTTCCGACCTGAAGGTCTTCGCCAAGCATGCCTGGCGAAGACCTTTGGGTCAAAACGTTTTCCAATGTATTAATTCTCTGGAAGCAGCAGTGGGCCGTTTTTTGTTTACTCTTTACTGCCACTTTAGTTCATTTCATTTGGAAACTGCAGTGAAAGATGTGTTTTTGGAGTTCTACAAAAATCAAGGTAGAGGTAAAAAAGACTAGGTTGTCTTTTGAATATAGAAAAATTAAATGGTGACCAACAAAACATGCTATCATAAATGCAGTTTTAACAACATTCCATACTTCTGAAATCATATGATAGACAGCCTCGGTAACCATTTATTTTCATTGTAAAAGATCTGTAAAAAGAGCAGATTGGGGTTTCTGCTAATTTTCTCCTTTTGCGTTCCACAGATTTCAAAAGACATAAGGGTGAGTAAACAATGACAGAACTTTCATTTGTGGGTGACCTATTACTTCAATGCCCAGACAGACTGCAGAATCATGGGTGGTACTGAGGGCAGCAGCAGAGAATCTGAATGGCAGGGTCTGAAAGTAAGAGGATGCCCACTGGTCTTGCTGAGAGGCAAGAAAATGGGAGGGGTGTAGAGGCACACATCCAGGTGGGCAGCAGATGCAACCAACGAACACCCATTCCATCTCAACCATGAGAAGGGTGGGATGTACGGATGAGGTGAATGAATTTTCCAACAGAATAACTGGCTGGGTGGAGGAGTCTCTGAGCCGGCACAGGTGGCAGCATATGTGCACTGTCCTGGTCTATTGAATATCGCTGACATAAGCTCAAGGGGATTAGCATCCACAACCTTCTTTATATGCCAAGCAGAGGGGAGCAAGAGAGACATGTACATTATTCAAGGTCCCACGACTTCTGGCATTGACTAGGATTCAACCAAATCTGTCCAGTCATGTTTTTAAATTAATTAAATTCTTTAAATGTAGAATAATACAGATGTCACATTTAATGCATTGGCTGTACAATTCCTTGAATGGAAAACAAAGTCAAAGATTGACTTTTGGCTAATTGGTCAAGGTCTTGCAGGTTAGCATGACACAGTTAGCCTCTAACAATATACCATTTGGTTTTAAAGACCATCTTTCTACATCATTAAAGCTATTTATAAATTGCTAAAATTTGATAATGTAGATATCAGTCCAGTCAGAGCCCAATTTTGTGAAGGGCTCAAAAAAGCAGAAAATGGACTGATATTTGTCCCTGTCTGCTGTCAGGCCACTAATATTCATGCTGAAAAGCTGAAATTGGAAAGCAGTGCTGGCAGGAGTTTAGGGTAAATCATGAGCGTGACATTGCTTTAATGAGTTGGATTTTTAAAGACAACAGATTGTCAACTTTGCCCTGTGTTGGGCATTGCAACGTGACCTGTAATATATGGAAGAAAAAAAAATACTTAAGCCTGAGTGGCTGAATGAGCTTAATAGGTAGGCGTTTGGTTAATTAATTCGCTAAATTCCCTCTCTCATTTTAATTAGATTCTTTCCAGCTGAATGTAAATTTTGCCTTTTACAATTTCTGGTCTTGGGTTGAGTGGTTTAAAATGTACTTTAGATTAGAACTGAAAGAGGTGAAAATCTCTAGACAGGTTTTAAGGATATGAATAGTTGGTTTGGATGGAGACATGGTTGATTTTGGATTTCAAATGCACACTCATCCAGCTCTTTACCTCAAGAAAATGAGACTTGCTAGAGAGTTTCAGTAAGTGTGCATAAATGCTTGGTATGATGCAAGCAGAGAGGACGCATCTGCACTGAGTAAATGATGCACTTATCTTCAGGGCTTTGAAGAACTGGCTGGCTGGGCTGCTGATAAAGAGGGGTTTTAAGGGTGTGTTGTCCCGGTTATACAGTTAAATGAGCTACAGGCTGACTGCTAAGAGTGGGAATCAGTAATACCATATTATATCGACATCTGGGTCACAATACAGCAATACTGAACATTGCAAATTATATGTTTAGTGTGCATTCAAATTGTTATTCAAACTGTGATATACAATACAATATAGTGGTGATATATTGTTTTTTCTTATTTCTCTTTCTTATATATATATATATATATACATATGTAATATATCAGATGCTTTAGGTACATGCCTTCATCTGCTTGTTAATGCAAATATGTAATCACACAGCAACAACTCAATGCATGTAGGCATTCAGACACGGTCAAGATGATCTGCTGAAGTTCAAACTGAGAATCAGAATTGGGAAGAAATATGATGTAAGAGATTTTGACGCAGCATGGTTGTTTGTGCCAAATGGGTTGGTCTGGGTTGGTCACACACAACCATCTCTAGGGTTTACAAAGAATGGTCTGAAAAAGAGAAAATATTTAGAGAGCAGCAGTTCTGTAGGTGAAAATAACTTGTCACCAGAGGTCAGAGGAGAATGACCAGACTGGTTGGAGCTTATTTAGAAAGACAACAGTAACTCAAATAACCACTAAGGCAGTTCTAGGCAAAATGGGTCCAACCAGGTACTAGCAAGTTGCCCCTAAAAAAGTTGCTGGTGAGTGTATATACATTTTTTTTTTTTTTAAATCATTGTGGAGTTATTCATCATAACTGAAAGGGGACACAGATACCACTGTGGCCCTTGAACTGAAATTTAAACTAATTATGTAAGTCATTTTAAGTAAATCAAAAATTTCAATTCCAAATAATGAGAAAAGTGATTAACATTTTAATGAGCTGGGTGAAATGTTAATATCTTTTACTAACTCAAGGGAAGGTTGATTATTGATTCAGGGCTACAGTGCCGTTATCCATGCACCAGTGCACCTCGACAGCCTCCTTTTTATGGCTTATGCAATTATGCATTTGCATAGGTGTGCATTTGCGCGCACACACACACACACACAAAGCAAAGGTGAGAGTGTGATTGTGTACAAGACAATACAAGGGGATTGCTTGCAACAATAGGATGTGAATTTATAGAGGCATTACCATTTCAATGTCGCAAATAACATAACGAGCAAAATGTCTGTGACAGCAAGGTCACCCCAACGGAAGACGTAACGCTCATTCAGGGGACATGATCATGGCATGACAGGCTTGAATGGGCTGCTGCAGACACTGAGAGTCAGATATGCCTGGAATGATTTATCTGATTTATAGGTATCTTATTTATCCATTCTTCAGCTTCATTTATTGCTTCATAACTCTGCACTGACCTGAAGGAGCAGAAGTTAGAAAGGTGAACCGTCTGGGAATAATTATAAGCTTTGGTGAGCATCATGAACGCATACGCGGTGATGAGCAGATAGGGAAAAGACGTACTGATGGGCTGTATGCAAATAAGTTCACAGTGAGAAGAGAAGGGCACCTTGAGCGCCACGTTTGCGCATGCGCACAGGACGAAAACACAAATATATTCATTTGAGTTCAACCAAGGGCATTAAATCTTTCACATGGAGATAAACAGTCCTGCAGGGTTAAATTACAACCCCTGATTAGCTGGTTGAGTATTATTTGATTAGACTTGGAAGTAAATGAAGGGAACGCAGATCACGCGAGAGGAGTTTTCAATAGGATGCCTGAATGTGGTGTATGGTAAATGAGCAGTTACTGAATTCATTTAAACCATATTCCTTTTTTTTTTATTCCACAGGATTTGTTGCATTCATTAGACACTGCTGAGGAGAGAATGCCTAGGGTTTAGTGGTTTAAGAAAATCAAATCTAAAGCAACGCAGCAGAGGAATGCTTTGGCCCATTTTCCAATGTAAAGACAAACCCGGTTGACTCCCTCGTAATATAAACCCATTAAGCCACTCTTATTAGTAGAGAGCTTGTTATTGTTCATGTTAAGGCCTATGTTGGTTCCAAGTGCATTAATTCCATCACATAGAGGCAAATAACTAAAACAGACGCCATTCTCCCTGGTGCACCCATTATTTGAGGAACAGCTCCATGATGCCGGATTGATCAACCAAACCCAATGGTAGTAAGAGAGCAGAAGGTTGATTCGCTGAATTCTTGCTCTTTCTCCATCATGCTGTTAAACTTTCTTCTTGCCTTGTGCATTTTTTCTTAATAGGTCTCTTTGCCACTTACCGTTCAGTCCACTTCAATCTACTGATAGCCTTCTGGCAGCTCCTGGTTGGTAACGGTGGAGATTGTTCAGAGCAAATTACAGCTTTAATATCTTTCAATTACTGCTAAAGCCAATCTGTCTGTGCCGGAGGAGGCATCTCAGTACACTTTATACCATTATGTCATTACTTCAGGAGCCTGATGGCCGAAGGGACTGTCAGGGAAATTGAAAGAAAGAAATCTCTCCAACAGAGCAAAAAGTGTAAATCATACGAGCCAAATGCGAGAATGTGAAAAAGTAGCGGAGACAACTGAAAAGTGTTAAGGACTACTCACACATGTGCATATTTTCAGTACGACAGAATGTTAAATCCAAACGACTGATCTCTGGGATTTATTCCTTGGAACATCACATTTAAAATGGTTCTACTACCTGAAAAAATTCACTTTAATAAATGTCCTGAGAAATTACACCTTTCTCTGTGACAACCTAAGCTTCTGTAACAAGGAACAAAATGAAGTTATCTCTGCCCATTAATCATTATGCATGCTTTTGGAAAGAAGACATGCTGTTGTGATAGGGGATGCAATTAAATATCAAAGTGTGGTGGTAGTTAGTAAAACATCTCGATCACCGTCCTTAACAATATACAACCACAAATGATATTAAATGCTTATTTACTCACCCTTGTGTTATTCCAAACCCTCTAATGTAATTAGTTTTCTCTGTGAAACACTACAAATATTAACATTTTATTCCCATACAATGGTAGTCCAGAGTGACCACTAGTTGTCAAGTGCCAAAAATAATAAGAAAATATAGCTGCGAGCAGCGATGAAGGGCCCAAGCCGGTGGCACCGCAACCCCGGTTCCTTAGTTACCTAAAAGCACCAGGGTGGCCATGCCACTGGCTTTGGCCCTTCATCGCGGATCACAGCTATATATATATATATATATATATATATATATACTGTATATATATATATATATATACTGTACATATACATATATATATGAAGCCGGTGGCACCGCCACCCTGGTGCCTTTAGGTTTATTGTGCACGACATGCAAAATGTAACCCTGCTTTGACTGATGCAAGCTCTACAGCACAGTTTATAGTAAGAAAGAATATAGTAAGAAAGAAAAGTAAGCTGTTACTCAGATGGTTTGGGAAACAAACATTCATCATGTCACATTGGTTTTCGTTACTTGTCCTCGAACAGAGCCCTAATCTGTTTATATTTCAGTTACACATTCTACATTGATTAAAAAAGAAAAATCAAATGTGTTTTTAATTCATACAGAAATAAAATATTTATAATTCAGCTGAGAATAAAGTTAGTTCAAATTTTAAGAAAAACAAATATATGATCTGAAATATAACACATTCATTTTTAAATTCATTCAGGTTCAATTACCAAAAATACATTCTTAATTTAATTTAAAACAAATAATAAATCTAAAATATATGGGTTATATGCATATTTTGTAAAAAAAGAAAAAAAAAGAAAGAAAGATATATATCCAAAAACACAAGGCCTTAAACTTTAACAAGGATGCAACTCTTATCACTACAACAAACATAGTCACACACACAAGTCAAGTCACTTACATTTTAGATGCAATATTGACTTTTTAGATGCAATATTGACTTTTTTCTGTTTCAGCAGAGAAAATAGTTAAACAAAGATCACAGCGACCCATCGCGCATCTCAAAGCAATGTGTTTTCTCATTACTGAATGATTCAGCATTTTGAATCCATGACTCGTTCATTAAGACGGTCATCTGGCGACACCTTATGGTGATTTAGGGTTATGTTTAAAAGTATCGTTCTTTACAGCGATTTTTAATTGACTCCTGTTAAACCAATCTCGTAACATTATTGTGTAACCGATTTAATTTGATCAGCCTTACCTAGGGTAACAGCCCTATAGTGTCTTATTATTCTAAATTATTGAATTTATTGATCAAATTTACAAATGAAAAATGAAGCATACATTTATTAAGACTAGGCTGCCCTGCAGATATTAGGCTACAGTATGGAGATTTAAATATATCATTTATCAAATAATCTGTTTATTTTTAGGTTACACATTACATTGTTTAAAAAATAAAAATCAAATGTGACCCGCTCTGGCGAAATGAGTCGGAAGTTGCAACCTTCCATTTTAAGATATGGGCCGATTATGTGGAAAAACCATGAAATAACAAAAAAAAATATATATATTTTTTTTGTGCTAATTTCAAAGAACAGACATTCAAAAATAATCTCACAGGGTTTCGTAGTCGAGATAATTGAGTAAAGGTATTTAAATAACGATTAAAGTTGTCAAAGCTTTAAATTCGCTGAAATAAACATTGCTCTTCTCAACTCCCCTCGTCACCTCTGAGCATTTCCCGGGTATCCCCTGAAACGTTGAACTCACTGGAGGCTTCTAACCTAAACTGCGTGAGTATATTTATCTGCAAGAAGAATATAGCCTATGTAAGGCTGTAACGATCGCGACACTCAGATCCACGAACCTGTGTCGCGGTGTGAGAAGACAGAATCACGACACCGACACGTCCCTTCAACTCCCGAAGTTATCCTTCACGTCCAGACCCAATGCTAGCTACAATATCTTTAAATTACTATTAGTATTATTTGAAGTTAACATTAGCCTATAAAATACGTAGACTTACACCACAAAACTTAAATTATTACTAATTTTTTTTTTTTAAATTGGGCAATTTCAGCCTCCAATTCCCAGATAATTAAATATTTTAATAAATTGGCCTATGTGAACCACACTGCACAAACCAAAAGTAATACTCACCGGATGAAGAAGGGTTGACTCTCTCCAGAACATAAAATCTTTATTTTATTTTCCGTGTTCGCATTTATGAGGAAAAACAATCCGAACGTGACCGTTCTCTGGAAGCAGCACTAAAACTTTCACATAGCTTAAACATGCAAGCACAAAGCCTTTCTTTAAAGTAAATTTCGTTTTAAAATAATTATCTTAATTTAAATCAATGTTTCATCAACCAATTACTAGGATTTAATAATAAGAAATAAATTGCAGACAATAGGCTAGGCCTAATCACGACGCGGAGACGCGCGGCACGTGAACTGAAGCTTGTCTCATGAACCGAAAGTCAGCGTATAAGGTATCCTCACAGACATATATATTGAAATGTCTACTTTTAAACACAACCATTCAAAATGAAAGAAAACAGACTGCTCTCTGCTTATGTGGGCTAATCCGTATGAAAACTGAATTTCTCTCTGACTCCTCTTTAATCTTTCTGATTTTAGAACATTTTTGTAAAAGTGACTTTTTAATTATTTATTTCAAAAAAATTAAAAATAAGTTGAGTTTCAGCCTCGTTAAATTGCATTTATATGTTAATCTATTTGGTCAAATTAAGCTATATAAAATAAATAGTTTATCCCTTAAAATGCTATGGATTTTGAAAGATATCAAAAAAAAAAAAAAAAAAAACGGGCAAAAAAACTTTAAAAGCGATTTTCTTAGGTTTTCAATTGGAAAAAAAGGGCAGACGACCAGAATTCAAATCTGTATATCGTTACAACCATTCAAGGTATGACCAAGGTATCATTTGAAAGCTTACAGTGTCCTCTTTCCATTAATATCAAAATCTCAATTTTTAAATTTGGGTCACTGTGACTAATTTTGCTGGATCAGTTCGGTCACAAATGTGTTTTTTATTGTAGTATTATTTTATACAGAAATACATTATAATTATATATAATATACAAAATATAACCGTGGGCGCGATTAAACAGTGTTACAATAAAACTCAACATTGTGTTTTTTAAAAATAAATTCAAATAATACAAATCCCGAAATTGCGCTAATTTTAAAATTAAACTAAAACTCATGGCTGCACAAGCATTCATAACTGTGCGCGCCAACAGCGAGGAACCAGCAGAACAGAGTGAACGTTCATTCTGTTTAGTTCAATCCTACTTAATAGGAATTTATTTAAAATGCTCGCTCTACTCCACAACATTAATGTCTTGTGCGGATATCTGTATTTTGACTTTCGGTTTTAAGTAAGCGATTTAAAAGTTCCCGAGTCCCAGCGGAGTCACACGTTGATTAACCAGTGGGAATATACACAATAGGCCTACCTGATATTGAACACAAGAGGGCAGTATAGCACTACGTATGACTCAGATTATTTTTTCTTCTTCTGAATTTTAAAACCATTATGGCTGTTTTTGAACGTAAACATAATTCTTAAATGAAAAAAGGGAAAAACTGGTTTAATTATAATATTTGTATAATTTAATTTAGAAACAAATAATGTATAATTACATTTTTAGAAGATATGAGGCTTTTAGTGTTTACTGTTTACTTTTTTGACATTACTTTAATCTTTTGCCAAAGTTGCACATGCCTACTGGCTAATAAATGTGATGTATCTGTCGAGCTATCTGTATCTATCTGTTTCAAGCAATTTCAAGCATGCTAAGAGTCCCAAAAGTATCAAAAAAGAATGTTAAAGTTTGATTTGTTGCCACAGCAACAGTATCAAAGATATCAAGAATCCATTCACAGGTCTACATCTGCTGTATTTTTACATTATACAGATGAAGTTTGAAGCAAATCGGTTAAAAATAAGAGGGTGATATCAAAGCAGTTTGAAAGTGACACACTTCCTGCTGCCAGTTGGTGGCGCTATAACTCTGACTCACAATAGTCACATCCACGTGATCGTCCTCTTACAGCGAACACACTGCTGAAGTTTCATCAAGATCAGTTAATCTATGCTGAAGTTATGACACACTTCCTGTTTCACGTTTCTCGCCATAATTTTGTTTCCTCGCCAAGGCCAAACCGTTCGAGATATCAAAAATCCCCTCGCAAACTTTCATCCTCAATGCCTTGACTTCATGCTGACCGAGTTTCGTGCCGTGTGTTTGAATTCTCTAGGAGGAGTATTGCACATTCCATTGCGAGCGTTTTACAAACAAACCTCAATAGCCGACTTCCTGTTTGGCTGGGGTAAAAAGTAAGAGCGTGAGGTATAGATGAAACGATGAGATCAACATGTGTACCGAGTTTCATATTATTACATGCAAGCGTGTTTGATTTATGGACCAAGTGTTCGGACCCCGTTCCAGGGGGCGCTGTCTAGCCCCCCTGCCACACCCAGGTACCATCTTCAGCCCGGCTCTGATGGCTGTGGGATCTGACCTGTGTGCAAAGTTTCAAGAGTTTTCAAACCCGTTAAGGGCCCCAAAAGCCGCTAAGAGTCTCAAAATCATAAAAAAAAGAATTTTAAAGTTTGATGCGTTGCCACGGCAACAGTATCAAAGATATCAAGAATCCATTCACAGGTCTTCTTCTGCTATGTATTTACATTATACAGATTAAGTTTGAAGCACATCGGGAAAAAATAAAAGGGTGAGTTCAAAGCATTTTGAAAGTGACACACTTCCTGCTACCAGTTGGTGGCGCTATAACTCTGACTCACAATAGTCACATCCATGTGATCGTCCTCTTACAGCGAACACACTGCTGAAGTTTCATCAAGATCAGTTAATGTATGCTGAAGTTATAACACACTTCCTGTTTCACGTTTCTCGCCATAATTTCGTTTCCTCGCCATGGCCAAACCGTTCGAGATATCAAAAATCCCCTCGCAAACTTTCATCGTCAATGCCTTGACTTCATGCTGACCGAGTTTCGTGCCGTGTGTTTGAATTCTCTAGGAGTAGTACTTCAAATTCCATTGCGAGTGTTTTATGAACAACCCTAAGTAACCGACTTCCTGTTGGGCTGGGGTAAAAAGTAATAGTATGAGGTATATATGAACGATGAGATCTATATGTGCACCGAGTTTCATATTATTACATGCAAGCGTGTTTGATTTATGGACCAAGTTTTCGGACCCCGTTCCAGGGGGCGCTGTCTAGCCCCCCTGCCACGCCCGGGTACCATCTTCAGCCCGGCCCTGATGGCCGCGGGTTCTGACCCGTGTGCTAAGTTTCAAGAGTTTTTGAGCATGTTAAGGGCCCCAAAAGTGCCCGAATAGTCGTATAAATAATAATAATAATAATAAATATAGCTGCGAGCAGCGATGGCGGGCCCAAGCCGGTGGCACCGCAACCCCGGTTCCTTTAGTTACCTAAATGCACCCGGGTGGCGGTGCCGAAGGCTTTGGCCCTTTTATGATTAAATGTTAAAACGGCTTGCCATACTCTGTCATTTCGACTAGTCACAATTATGTTACAGATATCTTAAATGATAATACAAACTATGCAAAATGTAATTACGAATAGACAGAAAGACGTTGTTGATATCTACAATGTTAATTCCGGACAGGCAAACTTAGCTTTTAAATGTTAAAATGGCTTGCCATACAGGGACGTAGGCTCAGAGAGAGGCTCACCATATTCAAACCAAAATATCTGACTTCCTCTTGGTCCGAGCTAATGACTATGTATTAGAAAGTTGTCCGGCTTGAGGAGTACAATGTATATAGCGATTTTTGTAACTGTAGATAAAACTAACAACCCCACTTTTGTCAAAAGGTGGCGCTATTTAGTCCTTGCACTATGCCCGTTTCTGAAACTTTGCACATGTCTACTGGCTAATAAATGTGATGTATCTGTTGAGTTTCAAGCAATTTCAATTTCAATTTCAATTTGACTGTTGAAAAGAAGTGCGCCGATTAGATACTCAGGATCGGTATCGGCTCTGACACTGCCATCTTTGACGAGACTGATTCAAATTCTATATTGTGCATATATACTATTCTATGTTAGGCACAAAGGCACAAAAACTTTCTAAAGTACCATAAAGTTTTGTGTACTGTATTATTAGTGTTCTGAAGCTATTATGTGATATAGAAATTAATATTTAAGTCATTAAATTCAAGAACACAAACTTTTCCCTCTTTGCGCCTGTCAGTCATTCTCCATTCAGCATTCAAACAGCACGTCACATTCGGTTACAGTCAATGATGAAACGATCTTCAAGATGATTGAATGTTAATCCTATTATACTGGATCTTTAAGATAAAGGTCTAAAGGTCTATATTTTCGAATGAAGAAACTTTTTCTTGCTGGACTTTATTGCTGTAACTTAACCGTGTTACTTTCTACCGGGTGTCGGACGCTGTTGGTTAGATCACAACACTAGAGTCAGATCACTATAATTGTTCTTCACGCACACAGTAACTGAAATTTAAAACCTTTAAAAGAAAAGGCTCAATAAACTATTGCATAGATAGATAATGTATAATACACTGTTCATAAATATGTATTTCCTTTGTGCTTTGAACTTTTCAATACGGACTCACTGCGCTGTAACTTCATGTGGCTTCAAGCACATCATTCTCCGCTCGGGATGCACATAAGTGCTTTGTGCTGCACGGTATTGGAGCCGTAATATCATAATGCAGTGACGTAATGACAGATTATTAATTGCCTTTCAATTACATGTTGCTGCGTCATTAAACATCTGTCCTATGCATTTCAAACATTTATAGCAGCCATGGCTATATTTTTTATGATTTTTGTTATCTTGTTTTTCATGAATGTATTTTTCAAAAATAAGAGCAATGTGTTTTATCTATTATTAATATGGTTTATAATAGCATTTTTGTCATAGATTATGACAAAGTAATCATATGATCCACCAGCGAGGAACCAGCAGAACAGAGTGAACATTCTTTCTGTTTAGTTCAATCCTATTTAATAGGAATTTATTTAAAATGCTCGCTCTACTCCACACCATTAATGTCTTGTGCGGACATCCGTATTTCGACTTTCGGTTTTAAGTAAGCGATTTAAAAGCTCCCAAGTCCCAGCGGAGTCACACGTTGATTAACCGGTGGGAATATACACAATAGGCCTACCTGATATTGAACACAAGAGGGCAGTATAGCACTACGTATGACTCAGATTATTATTTTTTTATGAATTTTACAACAATTCTGGCTGTTTTTGAACGTAAACATAATTCTTAAATGAAAAAAAGGAAAAATTTGGGAAGTTATAATATTTGTATAATTTAATTTAGAAACAAATGATGTATAATTACATTTTTAGAAGATATGAGGCTTTTAGTGTTTACTTTTTTGACATTACTTTAATCTTTTGCCATAGTTGCACATGTCTACTGGCTAATAAATGTGATGTATCTGTTGAGTTTCAAGCAATTTCAAGCATTCTAAGGGTCTCAAAAGCATCCTAAAAGAATGGTAAAGTTTGATGCATCGCCACGGCAACAGTTTCAAAGATATCAAGAATCCATTCACAGGTCTACATCTGCCGTATGTTTACATTATACAGATGAAGTTTGAAGCAAATCGTTTAAAAATAAGAGGGTGATATCAAAGCATTTTGAAAGTGACACACTTCTTGCTGCCAGTTGGTGGCGCTATAACTTTGACTCACAATAGTCACATCCATGTAATCAGCCTCTTACAGTGAACACACTGCTGAAGTTTCATCAAGATCAGTTAATGTATGCTGAAGTTATAACACACTTCCTGTTTCACGTTTCTCGCCATAATTTTGTTTCCTCGCCACGGCCAAACCGTTCGAGATATCAAAAATCCCCTCGCAAACTTTCATCCTCAATGCCTTGACTTCATGCTGACCGAGTTTCGTGCCGTGTGTTTGAATTCTCTAGGAGGAGTATTGCACATTCCATTGCGAGCGTTTTACAAACAAACCTCAATAGCCGACTTCCTGTTGGGCTGGGGTAAAAAGTAAGAGTGTGAGGTATAGATGAAACGATGAGATCAACATGTGTACCGAGTTTCATATTATTACATGCAAGCGTGTTTGATTTATGGACCAAGTTTTCGGACTCTGTTCCAGGGGGCGCTGTCTAGCCCCCCTGCCACACCCAGGTACCATCTTCAGCCCGGCTCTGATGGCTGTGGGATCTGACCTGTGTGCAAAGTTTCAAGAGTTTTCAAACCCGTTAAGGGCCCCAAAAGCCGCTAAGAGTCTCAAAATCATCAAAAAAAGAATTTTAAAGTTTGATGGGTTGCCACGGCAACAGTATCAAAGATATCAAGAATCCATTCACAGGTCTTCATCTGCTATGTATTTACATTATACAGATTAAGTTTGAAGCAAATCGGGTAAAAATAAGAGGGTGATATCAAAGCATTTTGAAAGTGACACACTTCCTGCTGCCAGTTGGTGGCGCTATAACTTTGACTCACAATAGTCACATCCATGTGATCGTCCTCTTACAGCGAACAAACTGCTGAAGTTTCATCAAGATCAGTTAATGTATGCTGAAGTTCTGACACACTTCCTGTTTCACGATTCTCGCCATAATTTCGTTTCCTCGCCACGGCCAAACCGTTCGAGATATCAAAAATCCCCTCGCAAACTTTCATCCTCAATGTCTTGACTTCACGCTGACCGAGTTTCGTGCCGTGTGTTTGAATTCTCTAGGAGGAGTACTTCAATTTCCATTGCGAGTGTTTTATGAACAACCCTAAATAACCGACTTCCTGTTGGGCTGGGGTAAAAAGTAATAGTTTGAGGTATATATGAACAATGAGATCTATATGTGGACCGAGTTTCATATTATTACATGCAAGCGTGTTTGATTTATGGACCAAGTTTTCGGACCCCGTTCCAGGGGGCGCTGTCTAGCCCCCCTGCCACGCCCGGGTACCATCTTCAGCCCGGCCCTGATGGCCGCGGATTCTGACCCGTGTGCAAAGTTTCAAGAGTTTTTGAGCATGTTAAGGGCCCCAAAAGTGCCCGAATAGTCGTATAAATAATAATAATAATAATAAATATAGCTGCGAGCAGCGATTGCGGGCCCAAGCCGGTGGCACCGCAACCCTGATGCCTTTAGTTACCCAAAGGCACCGGGATGGTGGTACCGCCGGCTTTGGCCCTTTATCGCTGCTCACAGCTATATTTATATTTAATATAAAGCCGGTGGCACCGCCACCTTGGTGCCTTTAGGTTTATTCTGTACGACGTGTAAAAACGTAACCCCGCTTTGACTATCAAAAAGAAGTGTATTGTAGAGCTTGCATCAATGCGGACTCGATGCGCTGTGCGCTGTAACTCCATGTGGCTTTAAGCGCATCATTCTCCACTCGGGATGCGCATAAGCGTTTTGTGCAACACTGTACTGAGCCTTTCATATCATAATGCAGTGACGCAATGACAGATTATTAATTGCCTTTCTTGTTCTGTTCCATCTATTATATGTTGATAATAGATAGGACAGAGCACTAAAAACCTCAAACAAAGCACTAAAAACTTAAGCTGTTTGCTGTGTAGTCTGAGAATGAGCTGTTTGATTTGCACCCTCTTCCTCTTCACTGTCCTCCATAAAAACCAGCTATCCAGGTCCATGTTGTTCTAGAAAGTTTGTATGTTGCTGCCTCAATTAACATCTCTGCTATACATTTAAAACATGGCTATATCTAAAATAATTTATCTTTTTGATTTTTGTCATCTTGTTTTTCATGAATATTTTACAACAATACAAAGAGCAATGTGTATTTTCCATTAATATAGTTTGTAATGGCTTTTTTTGTCATAGATTATAATCATATATTTTTTGGATTTGTTATTTATCTTTATAATGAAGTTGTCTGTATTAAGTAGATTGTGTTTAACACACAAGAGTGATTTATTAGTTCAACACATAGTTATAGAAATTCTACTTTATCTAAAAAAAACCCTGCACTTTATACACACACACACACACACACACACACACACACATAAATACATGTAAATAAAAATACCAAAAAAAAAACATCAAATGTGTTTTTAGTCAGAGTATTATTTTATACAGAAACAAATATTTGTAATTCAGATAAGAATGAAGTTAGTGTTTTAAAATCTTAAGGAAAACAAATATATTGAAATATAGCACATGAATTTTAAATTCATTCAACTTCAATTACAAATACAATCTTACTTTTATTTAAAGCAAACTATACATTTAAAAGATGGGGGTTATATGCCTATTTTGTCATTTAAAAATACTGTTATGCAAATTGTTATGCAAAAAGACAAGGACTTAGAGACAAGGACTTGTAGGAAAAATCACAGCCAGCCACACACACACACACATAAACACAGACAACAGCCCTCCCCTCCCCACACAGACACACACACAGAGAGAGAGAGAGAGAGAGAATCGCAGGGGAAATAAATCCATTCAAACTACAATATCTGACTTTCTGTTGCTCAGAGCGAATGACTTTAAATTGGAAAGTTGATCGGCTTGACGAGAACAATATACGTGGTAAGTTTTGTAACTGTAGGTAAATTGAGCAAAGTTATAACACACTTTATGTGTCCTTTTTTAGTCATAAAATTCATTTCCTCGCCACGGCCAGACCGTTCGAGATATCAAAAATCCGTCCGGAATTGAGCATCCTCAATGTCTTGACTTCATGCACACCGAGTTTGGTTGTGATTGGTAAACACATGCATTGTGATTTGATGTATTTCTCCTAGGACAATTATTCAAACAACCCATAATTCATAATTCATAAATAACTTCCATTTGAACTGTCATAAAACTTAGAGCACGAAAGTTGTTTGGCCTGATGTGATCTATAATTGTACCGAGTTTCATATTAATTCATGCAAGTGTATTTGATTTATGGTCAAATGTTCAAATCCCAGTCCAGGGGGCGCTGTCGAGCCGCCCTGCCACGCCCAGTTACCAGCTTCAGCCCGGCCCTGATGGCCATGGGTTCTGACCCGTGTGCAAAGTTTCAAGAGTTTTCGAGGATGTTAAGGCCCCCGAAAATGCCAGAGAAGTCGCACACAGCAAATAAAGGGTTAAAATTAACCTGACAGGCGCCCCTCCTCTCACTCACACAGAGGGACACTGAGACACTGGCAAAATTCTGAGATTTTCTCTACATTCAAACAAACATATCTGACTTTCTGTGGGTCCTAGCTAATGAGTGTCAATTAGAAAGTTGTCCGGCTCGAGGAGTACAATATACATACCGATTTTTGTAACTGTAGATAAAACTAACAACCCCACTTTTGTCAAAAGGTGGCGCTACTGAGCCCTCACCACGCCCGTTTCTGCAACTTTGCACATGTCTACTGGCTAATAAATGTGATGTGTCTGTCGAGTTTCATGCAATTTAAAGCATGCTAAGGGTCTCAAAAGCATCCTAAAAGAATGGTAAAGTTTGATGCGTCGCCACGGCAACAGTTTTCAAAGATATCAAGAATCCATTCACAGGTCTACATCTGCCCTATGTTTACATTATACAGATGAAGTTTGAAGCAAATCGGGTAAAAATAAAAGGGTGATTTCAAAGCATTTTGAAAGTGACACACTTCCTGCTGCCAGTTGGTGGCGCTATAACTTTGACTCACAATAGTCACATCCATGTGATCGTCCTCTTACAGCGAACACACTGCTGAAGTTTCATCAAGATCAGTTAATGTATGCTGAAGTTATAACAAACTTCCTGTTTCACGTTTCTCGCCATGATTTCATTTCCTCGCCACGGACAAACCGTTCGAGATATCAAAAATCCCCTCGCAAACTTTCATCCTCAATGTCTTGACTTCACGCTGACCGAGTTTCGTCGAATTTGGATCAAAGCTCTAGGAGGAGTATTTCAAATACCATTGCGAGCGTTTTACAAACAAACCTCAATAGCCGACTTCCTGTTGGGCTGGGGTAAAAAGTAAGAGCGCGAGGTATAGATGAAACGATGAGATCAACATGTGTACCGAGTTTCATATTATTACATGCAAGCGTGTTTGAGTTATGGACCGAGTGTTCGGACCCCGTTCCAGGGGGCGCTGACGAGCCCCCCTGCCACGCCCAGGTACCAGCTTCAGCCCGGCTCTGATGGCCGCGGGTTCTGACCCGTGTGCAAAGTTTCAAGAGTTTTTGAGCATGTTAAGGGCTCCAAAAGTGCCAAAAAGGTAGTAAAATAATAATACTAAAGAAAAATAATTCTTAGGAAAACAATAGGGCCTTCGCCCTTTCAGGGCTTGGGCCCTAAATATAGCTGCGAGCAGCGATGGCGGGCCCAAGCCGGTGGCACCGCAACCCCGGTTCCTTTAGTTACCTAAAGGCACCCGGGTGGCGGTGCCGAAGGCTTTGGCCCTTTCATGATTAAATGTTAAAACGGCTTGCCATACTCTGTCATTTCGACTAGTCAAAATTATGTTACAGATATCTTAAATGATAATACAAACTATCCAAAATGTAATTACGACTAGACAGAAAGACGTTGTTGATATCTACAATGTTAATTCCGGATAGGCAAACTTAGCTTTTAAATGTTAAAAGGGCTTGCCATACAGGGACGTAGGCTCAGAGAGAGGCTCACCATATTCAAACCAAAATATCTGACTTCCTCTTGGTCCGAGCTAATGACTATGTAATAGAAAGTTGTCCGGCTTGAGGAGTACAATGTATATACCGATTTTTGTAACTGTAGATAAAACTAACAACCCCACTTTTGTCAAAAGGTGGCGCTATTTAGTCCTTGCACCATGCCCGTTTCTGAAACTTTGCACGTCTACTGGCTAATAAATGTGATGTATCTGTTGAGTTTCAAGCAATTTCAATTTCAATTTGACTGTTGAAAAGAAGTGCGCCGATTAGATACTCAGGATCGGTATCGGCTCTGACACTGCCATCTTTGACGAGGCTGATTCATATTGTGCATATACTATTCTATGTAAGGCACAAAGGCACAAAAACTTTCTAAAGTACCATAAAGTTTTTGTGTACTGTATTATAAGTGTTCTGAAGCTATTATGTGATATAGAAATTAATATTTAAGTCATTAAATTCAAGAACACGTAAACTTTTCCCTCTCTGCGCCTGTCAGTCATTCTCCATTCAGCATTCAAACAGCACGTCGCATTCGGTTACAGTCAATGATGAAACGATCTTCAAGATGATTCAATGTTAATCCTATTATACTGGGTCTTTAAGATAAAGGTCTAAAGGTCTATATTTTCGAATGAAGAAACTTTTTCTTGCTGGACTTTATTGCTGTAACTTAATCGTGTTACTTTCTACCGGGTGTCAGACGCTGTCGGTTAGATCACAACACTAGAGTCAGAGCACTATAATTGTTCTTCACGCACACAGTAACTGAAATTTAAAACCTTTAAAAGAAAAGGCTCAATAAACTATTGCATAGATAGATAATGTATAATACACTGTTCATAAATATGTATTTCCTTTGTGCTTTGAACATTTCAATACGGACTCAATGCGCTGTAACTTCATGTGGCTTCAAGCACATCATTCTCCGCTCGGGATGCACATAAGTGCTTTGTGCTGCACCGTATTAGAGCCGTAATATCATAATGCAGTGACGTAATGACAGATTATTAATTGCCTTTCAATTATATGTTGCTGCGTCATTAAACATCTGTCCTATGCATTTCAAACATTTATAGCAGCCATGGCTTTATCTTTTTATGATTTTTGTTATCTTGTTTTTCATGAATGTATTTTTTAAAAATAAGAGCAATGTGTATTATCTATTATTAATATAGTTTATAATAGCATTTTTGTCATAGATTATGACAAAGTAATCATATGATCCACCAGCGAGGAACCAGCAGAACAGAGTGAACATTCTTTCTGTTTAGTTCAATCCTACTTAATAGGAATTTATTTAAAATGCTCGCTCTACTCCACACCATTAATGTCTTGTGCGGACATCCGTATTTTGACTTTCGGTTTTAAGTAAGCGATTTAAAAGCTCCCAAGTCCCAGCAGAGTCACACGTTGATTAACCGGTGGGAATATACACAATAGGCCTACCTGATATTGAACACAAGAGGGCAGTATAGCACTACGTATGACTCAGATTATTATTTTTTTCTGAATTTTACAACAATTCTGGCTGTTTTTGAACGTAAACATAATTCTTAAATGAAAAAAAGGAAAAATTGGGGACGTTATAATATTTGTATAATTTAATTTAGAAACAAATGATGTATAATTACATTTTTAGAAGATATGAGGCTTTTAGTGTTTACTTTTTTGACATTACTTTAATCTTTTGCCATAGTTGCACATGTCTACTGGCTAATAAATGTGATGTATCTGTTGAGTTTCAAGCAATTTCAAGCATGCTAAGAGTCCCAAAAGCATCAAAAAAGAATGTTAAAGTTTGTTTCGTTGCCACGGCAACAGTATCAAAGATATCAAAAATTCATTCACAGGTCTACATCTGCCGTGTATTTACATTATACAGATGAAGTTTGAAGCAAATCGGTTAAAAATAAGAGAGTGATTTCAAAGCATTTTGAAAGTGACACACTTCCTGCTGCCAGTTGGTGGCGCTATAACTTTGACTCACAATAGTCACATCCATGTGATCGGTCTCTTACAGCGAAAACACTGCTGAAGTTTCATCAAGATCAGTTAATGTATGCTGAAGTTATAACACACATCCTGTTCCATGTTTCTCGCCATAATTTCGTTTCCTCGCCACGGCCAAACCGTTCGAGATATCAAAAATCCCGTGGCACTTTTTCATCCTTAATGTCTTGACTTCACGCTGATCGAGTTTCGTCGAATTTGGTTCAGTGCTCTAGGAGCAATAATTTAAATTCCATTGCATGTGTTTTAAACACAACCCTAAATAGCCAACTTCCTGTTGGGCTGGGGTAAAAAGTAAGAGTGTGAAGTAGGCTATATATGAAACGATGAGATCTATATGTGTACCAAGTTTCATATTATTACATGCAAGTGTGTTTGATTTATGGACCAAATTTTCAGACCAAGTTTATTGACCAAGTTAATCTGATTAATAAACTAATTATATAAAACTATTGTCAATTCACTACAATTAAACTAGTTATATGCCTTTACTTATAAAAAATAAAAATAAAAACTTATTTAAAAAATACCAGGCTTGAGAAATGTATTTTCTTTATGCAGGTCATACACACAGCAGTGAAATGGTTAAGCCCCCTCCCCCTGCACACACACACAGACAGCCAGCCAGCCAGCCAGCCAAAGACACATGTAGGCTCAGAGTGGCCATATTCAAACAAAAATATCTGACTTTCCGTGGGTCCTAGCTAATAAGTGTCAATTAGAAAGTTGTCCGGCTCGAGGAGTACAATATACATACCAATTTTTGTAACTCTAGTTAAAACTAACCACCCCACTTTTGTCAAAAGGTGGCGCTACTGAGCCCTCACCACGCCCGTTTCTGCAACTTTGCACATGTCTACTGGCTAATAAATGTGATGTGTCTGTCGAGTTTCATGCAATTTGAAGCATGCTAAGGGTCTCAAAAGCATCCTAAAAGCATCCTAAAAGAAGGGTAAAGTTTGATGCGTCGCCACGGCAACAGTTTCAAAGATATCAAGAATCCATTCACAGGTCTTCATCTGCCGTATGTTTCCATTATACATATGAAGTTTGAAGCAAATCGGGTAAAAATAAAAGGGTGATATCTAAGCATTTTGAAAGTGACACACTTCCTGCTGCCAGTTGGTGGCGCTATAACTTTGACTCACAATAGTCACATCCATGTGATCGTCCTCTTACAGCGAACACACTGCTGAAGTTTCATCAAGATCAGTTAATGTATGCTGAAGTTATAACACACTTCCTGTTTCACGTTTCTCGCCATGATTTCGTTTCCCCGCCACGGACAAACCGTTCGAGATATAAAAAATCCCCTCGCAAACTTTCATCCTCAATGTCTTGACTTCATGCTGACCGAGTTTCGTCGAATTTGGATCAAAGCTCTAGGAGGAGTATATGACATTCCATTGCGATCGTTTTACAAACAAACCTCAATAGCCGACTTCCTGTTGGGCTGGGGTAAAAAGTAAGAGCGCGAGGTATAGATGAAACGATGAGATCAACATGTGTACCGAGTTTCATATTATTACATACAAGCGTGTTTGAGTTATGGACCAAGTGTTCGGACCCCGTTCCAGGGGGCGCTGACGAGCCGCCCTGCCACGCCCGGGTACCAGCTTCAGCCCGGCTCTGATGGCCGCGGGTTCTGACCCGTGTGCAAAGTTTCAAGAGTTTTCGAGCACGTTAAGGGCCCCAAAAGTGCCCAAAAGGTAGTAAAATAATAATAAATATAGCTGCGAGCAGCGATGGCGGGCCCAAGCCGGTGGCACCGCAACCCCGGTTCCTTTAGTTACCTAAAGGCACCCGGGTAGCGGTGCCGAAGGCTTTGGCCCTTTTATGATTAAATGTTAAAACGGCTTGCCATACTCTGTCATTTCGACTAGTCACAATTATGTTACAGATGTCTTAAATGATAATACAAACTATCCAAAATGTAATTACGAATAGACAGAAAGACGTTGTTGATATCTACAATGTTAATTCCGGACAGGCAAACTTAGCTTTTAAATGTTAAAAGGGCTTGCCATACAGGGACGTAGGCTCAGAGAGAGGCTCACCATATTCAAACCAAAATATCTGACTTCCTCTTGGTCCGAGCTAATGACTATGTATTAGAAAGTTGTCCGGCTTGAGGAGTACAATGTATATACCGATTTTTGTAACTGTAGATAAAACTAACAACCCCACTTTTGTCAAAAGGTGGCGCTATTTAGTCCTTGCACATTGCCCGTTTCTGAAACTTTGCACGTCTACTGGCTAATAAATGTGATGTATCTGTTGAGTTTCAAGCAATTTCAATTTCAATTTGACTGTTGAAAAGAAGTGCGCCGATTAGATACTCAGGATCGGTATCGGCTCTGACACTGCCATCTTTGACGAGGCTGATTCAAATTCTATATTGTGCATATACTATTCTGTTAGGCACAAAGGCACAAAAACTTTCTAAAGTACCATAAAGTTTTTGTGTACTGTATTATTAGTGTTCTGAAGCTATTATGTGATATAGAAATTAATATTTAAGTCATTAAATTCAAGAACACAAACTTTTCCCTCTCTGCGCCTGTCAGTCATTCTCCATTCAGCATTCAAACAGCACGTCACATTCGGTTACAGTCAATGATGAAACGATCTTCAATGATTCAATGTTAATCCTATTATACTGGATCTTTAAGATAAAGGTCTAAAGGTCTATATTTTCGAATGAAGAAACTTTTTCTTGCTGGACTTTATTGCTGTAACTTAATCGTGTTACTTTCTACCGGGTGTCGGACGCTGTCGGTTAGATCACAACACTAGAGTCAGAGCACTATAATTGTTCTTCACGCACACAGTAACTGAAATTTAAAACCTTTAAAAGAAAAGGCTCAATAAACTATTGCATAGATAGATAATGTATAATACACTGTTCATAAATATGTATTTCCTTTGTGCTTTGAACTTTTCAATACGGACTCAATGCGCTGTAACTTCATGTGGCTTCAAGCACATCATTCTCCGCTCGGGATGCACATAAGTGCTTTGTGCTGCACCGTATTGGAGCCGTAATATCATAATGCAGTGACGTAATGACAGATTATTAATTGCCTTTCAATTATATGTTGCTTTATAGCAGCCATGGCTATATTTTTTTTTAATGATTTTTGTTATCTTGTTTTTCATGAATGTATTTTTCAAAAATAAGAGCAATGTGTATTATCTATTATTAATATGGTTTATAATAGCATTTTTGTCATAGATTATGACAAAGTAATCATATGATCCACCAGCGAGGAACCAGCAGAACAGAGTGAACATTCTTTCTGTTTAGTTCAATCCTACTTAATAGGAATTTATTTAAAATGCTCGCTCTACTCCACACCATTAATGTCTTGTGCGGACATCCGTATTTTGACTTTCGGTTTTAAGTAAGCGATTTAAAAGCTCCCAAGTCCCAGCGGAGTCACACGTTGATTAACCGGTGGGAATATACACAATAGGCCTACCTGATATTGAACACAAGAGGGCAGTATAGCACTACGTATGACTCAGATTATTATTTTTTTATGAATTTTACAACAATTCTGGCTGTTTTTGAACGTAAACACAATTCTTAAATGAAAAAAAAGGAAAAATTGGGGAAGTTATAATATTTGTATAATTTAATTTAGAAACAAATGATGTATAATTACATTTTTAGAAGATATGAGGCTTTTAGTGTTTACTTTTTTGACATTACTTTAATCTTTTGCCATAGTTGCACATGTCTATTGGCTAATAAATGTGATGTATCTGTTGAGTTTCAAGCAATTTCAAGCAAGCTAAGAGTCCCAAAAGCATCAAAAAATAATGTTAAAGTTTGTTTCGTTGCCACGGCATTTTGAAAGTGACACACTTCCTGCTGCCAGTTGGTGGCGCTATAACTTTGACTCACAATAGTCACATCCATGTGATCGGTCTCTTACAGCGAAAACACTGCTGAAGTTTCGTCAAGATCAGTTAATGTATGCTGAAGTTATAACACACATCGTGTTCCATGTTTCTCGCCATAATTTCGTTTCCTCGCCACGGCCAAACCGTTCGAGATATCAAAAATCCCGTGGCACTTTTTCATCCTTAATGTCTTGACTTCACGCTGATCGAGTTTCGTCGAATTTGGTTCAGTGCTCTAGGAGCAATAATTTAAATTACATTGCATGTGTTTTAAACACAACCCTAAATAGCCAACTTCCTGTTGGGCTGGGGTAAAAAGTAAGAGTGTGAAGTATATATGAAACGATGAGATCTATATGTGTACCAAGTTTCATATTATTACATGCAAGTGTGTTTGATTTATGGACCAAATTTTCAGACCAAGTTTATTGACCAAGTTAATCTGATTAATAAACTAATTATATAAAACTATTGTCAATTCACTACAATTAAACTAGTTATATGCCTTTACTTATAAAAAATAAAAATAAAAACTTATTTAAAAAATACCAGGCTTGAGAAATGTATTTTCTTTATGCAGGTCATACACACAGCAGTGAAATGGTTAAGCCCCCTCCCCCTGCACACACACACACACACAGACAGCCAGCCAGCCAGCCAAAGGCTCAGAGTGGCCATATTCAAACAAAAATATCTGAGTTTCTGTGGGTCCTAGCTAATAAGTGTCAATTAGAAAGTTGTCCGGCTCGAGGAGTACAATATACATACCAATTTTTGTAACTCTAGTTAAAACTAACCACCCCACTTTTGTCAAAAGGTGGCGCTACTGAGCCCTCACCACGCCCGTTTCTGCAACTTTGCACATGTCTACTGGCTAATAAATGTGATGTGTCTGTCGAGTTTCATGCAATTTGAAGCATGCTAAGGGTCTCAAAAGCATCCTAAAAGCATCCTAAAAGAAGGGCAAAGTTTGATGCGTCGCCACGGCAACAGTTTCAAAGATATCAAGAATCCATTCACAGGTCTACATCTGCCGTATGTTTACATTATACAGATGAAGTTTGAAGCAAATCGGGTAAAAATAAAAGGGTGATTTCAAAGCATTTTGAAAGTGACACACTTCCTGCTGCCAGTTGGTGGCGCTATAACTTTTACTCACAATAGTCACATCCATGTGATCGTCCTCTTACAGCGAGCACACTGCTGAAGTTTCATCAAGATCAGTTAATGTATGCTGAAGTTATAACACACTTCCTGTTTCACGTTTCTCGCCATGATTTCGTTTCCTCGCCACGGACAAACCGTTCGAGATATCAAAAATCCCCTCGCAAACTTTCATCCTCAATGTCTTGACTTCACGCTGACCGAGTTTCGTCGAATGTGGATCAAAGCTCTAGGAGGAGTATTTCAAATACCATTGCGAGCGTTTTACAAACAAACCTCAATAGCCGACTTCCTGTTGGGCTGGGGTAAAAAGTAAGAGCGCGAGGTATAGATGAAACGATGAGATCAACATGTGTACCGAGTTTCATATTATTACATGCAAGCGTGTTTGAGTTATGGACCGAGTGTTCGGACCCCGTTCCAGGGGGCGCTGACGAGCCCCCCTGCCACGCCCAGGTACCAGCTTCAGCCCGGCTCTGATGGCCGCGGGTTCTGACCCGTGTGCAAAGTTTCAAGAGTTTTCGAGCACGTTAAGGGCCCCAAAAGTGCCCAAAAGGTAGTAAAATAATAATTATTATAATAATAATAGAGAAGAAAAATAATCGCAAGGAAAACAATAGGGCCTTCGCCCTTTCAGGGCTTGGGCCCTAATAATCGTTAGGAAAACAATAGGGCCTTCGCCCTTTCAGGGCTTGGGCCCTAAAAATCATTAAAAAAAAAACCACTAATAAAAGTGTGAGCTAAACAAATCATTTGAAGTCAGGACTGTTTGGGGAATTATAATAATTAATTTACATTCTTATAGAAATATTTTCTTTTATCCAATATAGAATTTGAGATTTGACATCCTGACATTTGGTTAGAATTTACAACAAAGAACCAATTATCAAGTTGCCGTAAAGCTTCAGACAAGTCACTTGAATATGAAATTAAATATGAATTTCATTGCATACAAAAGATTTTTTGTGTGTTTGACAGTAAAATAGCATGCAGGTTTGGAACGCTTGAGTAAATAATAACAGCTTTCGTATTTATGGCTGAACTAATCCTTTTCGCTAAACTTCATCCAGATGCTTCAGAAGTTCAACCAAAAATACCCCCCACCCCCAAAATGTTCACATGATATCTGCACATAGGTACATAGGTCAGACACTGACAAGCTCTCTAACAGTCAGATGACAGCCAGAAAATAACCTCCAACACTCCTCCACTCTCTCAGATTGCCTGTCTCATTCCTTCTCCGCAGCCTCCCTTTTCAGTTCTACTCTGTTGTCATCTAGAAGGTCTCTTTCTTCTACTCTACTCATATGGTCCATAACTTCTTTCTCCTGTCTGGCTGGTTTTAGGGCCTTTTTATAACACTGAGAGATCCAGTACAGTACAAGCAGTCTTTTAATATAAAGACTGTGTCTTTTCGAAGACAAAAGGTGCAATTCTAGTTCTCCAACTTCAGTCTTGTGGCTGGCCACAAGATCTGAACTCACATAGGCTTGGAAATATCAGAGCAAAAAAGATGTGCCTCACACAGTAAAAATAAATAAATAAATAAAGGAATAGAGACAGAGTAAGAAAAATGTTCTCATCGTGACTCTCCTCACCCCTCTCCTCGCACAAGAAAAGACCAAACGCCTACCTAACTGTGGCAGGCAAGACAATTTAGTACTTCACAACCACTCGAATCAATTTCCCTCATAGAAGTAAATGTACTGAAGTCACAGAATAATGGGAAAGGACATTTTAGTTGGCTAAAAAGAGCTTTAAAGAAAAATAACATAAAGGAGAAACTGATTGCTTTACGCTGATTCCTTAAAAGAGATGAGAGGAACAGCTATCTCCAGCCTTAGCTCTCCCGCTGATCTCAGCAGAACTGCATTTAAAACTCGCTTCTATTACGCTACATTACCCCCGCTACAGGACTCCAAGTGAACTCTTCACCTCTTTCCTTAGAACAATCATTCCAGTACCATGTCCTCTTTGTGAGGAGGAATACAGCTGACTCGGTCCTATGGTTTCGTACTTAAACCACATAATGTTTGAATGATTCCTTCTGTTTGGCTAACCAACATTCCGAGGCTTGGGTTTTCAGAAATTGCACAAGTACACTACCATTTAAAAGTTTGCAGTCAATGCGATAACTGTATTACTATTATTATCATCATTATTATATTTATTGAAAGAAAATCATAATTTTATTAAAGAAGAATGCCTTAAACTTTTGAAATATAACAGTAAAGACTGTTTCATGCTGTTTTTGATCAAATAAAAGCAGCCTTGGTGAGCATAAAAAATACTTTTTGAGATACATACACACACACACACACACACACATATATACACATTCATATAAATATATACATACGTATATATACCTGCATTTTAACTTAATAGAGCCATACAATCTGCCAGCAGCCATATCACCCTGTAGTCCAAGACTACTTGCCCACTGAAGCTAAGCAGGGTTGAGCCTGGTCAGTACAAGGATAGGAGACCTCCTGGGAAAACCATGATGCTGCTGGAAGAGCTGTTAGAGCCTGTGGTCTGTGTGGGTCCTAACGCCCCAGTGTAGAGACAGGGATACACTATACTGTCAAAAAGCACAGTCCTTCGGATGAGACTTTAAACCTAGGTCCTGACTCTGTGGTCATTAAAAAAATCCCAGGATGTCCTTCGAAAAAGAGTAGGGGTGTAACCCCCGCATCCTGGCTCAGATGATCAAAAAATACTAGTTTAGAAAACTTGGATAACATTAACAAACAATTTATATCTACATGGAAAGCACAGCAATTGTGGTAGCTGGGAATTTTGAATGGGGCAATCTGGCCAAAAATACAGTAATCATAAGATATGCTTTACATGGACACTGATGCCCAACATATAACATGTGGAAAAAACTTTGGAAACACTCAATTAATTGACTTTGGATTGACTCAATTAATTGACGCACTTTGGAGCATCAAAAATTTTGAAACCAGTCACTACTATGAAAATGTTGTGCATCCGTAGCGACGATGTTGCCATTTTGGTGTCTCCCCAGCAAACAAATTTAGGTTCTGGGAATGTTAGTTTTTGGTTCCCAGAACGTTCCTAGAACTTTCCTTTACGGTTAAGGGAACATTCCCGGAACATTTTCCTTACGTTATAAAAATGGAACCTAAAAATAACCTACATGGAACGTTCCTATAACGTTCATGTTTGGTTCCCAAAAAAATAACCTCATGGGACCATTCGGGAACGTTCTGTGTTTGTTGGGTCTGAAATTACACACATCAGCTTTACACCACAGCAGGTCCAGAAATTTGAACTTCATTAAACTGAAGTTCTCAAGACTATGTGATGCTTCACTCTGAGATTTAGGCTGCTGTCCAGAGTTCTTTGAAAGCCAGACCAGACTGCGCTGCTCTTCACACTCTAATGAGGTATCGAGCCCAACACCAGCCTGCAACCTCTGACTCACGCTAACACACTTCTCAACGCAGAAGCTCAGCTACTAAATTAATAACGCCCCTCTGGACTCCCCTTGCTGTCGGAATAGGCTCGCTGACAGCTTTGAAGGGCAAGTGGAGTAGCCCTTCATGACTCAGGCACTGCTGCCCAACTTGTTCATGTGTTTTACCATGATTAAGAGAAGGGAGGTCTCACATCGGCAGCTCGTGCACATGCTGATAGTTTGGTTCAGCGTTTAATATCCTTCTCAACCCAATGTGAAGTAGTAAGCATGTGATTATTGGGGGTGGAGGGCTCCCAGCGACGCATGCTGTAAAGTGCAGGCTGTCGTTTTTCTGTGTTTCTTGAAAGGGATGACGCGTAGGTTGTAAAGCTCGGCTCCAGATCTTCTCCCACTCTGCTGGATCAATGCTGGGGGAGTCTGGGAAAGTGATGTTCCAAAACCTTGCAAATGCTAGTATTGAACATGCTGACGACACATATTGCAACCATTATATGAAGAGTTCAGATGCAAAAGCCTCTAAATGCCATTTGAAATTTTCTTCTTTAATGATGATTTTTATCAAACTTGTTCAGTTCAGTAGTTTCACTTAAATAACAATTAATAGGTAATTATCATTGCCATTTAAGTGAAATTACTGAACTTAAATATACAAGTTTGATAAAAATCATCATTAAAGAAGAAAATTTCAAATGGCATTTAGAGGCTTTTGCATCTGAACTCTTCATATATTGTAACATTATATATTATTACTCCCAATAAAACAAATATTGTTACAGTTTAAGGAAATTAATGTTTCTTCACACTATCCAACACAGCAACACAGAATCAACCAATGGCATTAGTTTGGCATTTGTCTCTGGAAGACGGTGGGAGCAGGGGGAGTTACTGGTTTAAAAACAATATTGAAATTCAGTTTGGTAACGCTATTCAGATATTCATACAACAAACACGTTATACTTCCATTGAATAGTTTGGGGTCAATAAGATTTTTTTTTATGATTTTAAAGAAGTCTCTTCTGCTCACCAAGGCTGCATTTATTTGATCAAAAATACAGTAAAAACAGTAATATTGTGAAATATTATTACAATTTAAAGTAACAGTTTTCTATTTTAATATGAGATGTCAAAGCTGAATTTTCAGTATCATTACTTCAGTCTTCAGTGTTGCATCCTTCAGAAACCTAATATACTGATTTGCTGCTAAAGAAACCTTTATTTTTATCAATGTTGAATGCAGTTGTGCTGCTTAACATTTTTGTGGAAACTGAGATACAGTACATTTTCAGGATTGTTTGTTGAATTTATGAACTGATGAATTTATTTGAAATAGAAATCTTTTATCATTTAAAAGATGTAAATTTAAAGATTAACATTAATCGTAGGGTCACAAAAGTATTCAGAACATATGATGCTCAATGTTTGTGATACGCTACCACAAAACACCCATAACACCCAAACTAAAGACACAGCAGCAGTAACTCTTTTGGGAAAAACTCCATACAAACTGTTCTGAAGGTCAGCAAAACACTGATTACAATGAAAGAGCCAGTGTTCACAGCGATGGGAATGAGGGTTCAAAACACTGCCAAATCTGGACAAACAGATAAAGACAGACAAGAGAAGAAAGATCATCTTGTTCTTGTGAAATTCAGAGTGACATGCACCCCACATGCCACTAATGACAATGTTCACAGATTAATTTCAACACTTCAGGCAGAAACCTGCGGGGTAAGGTGAGTGTGGTTTATAGGTATATCATGTTGCAGCATGTCCAGGTGTGCTGAGAGTACAGATGTACTCGGGTATACATTTTCATTCTGCTGCAATCACCTTTTTCATGAAGATGACACACTTCTGACTATACAAAAAAACTCGCATCCTGATTTCAGCCTGACTCACCACTGAGTCTATTCTCTCTGGCTTTCTCTTCTCACATTTCAGGTTGTTTGAGGTAGTCTGGTGCCAGGGGCCTGAAAAAGGTCAGGTTATAAAGGAGAAGACCTTCTTTGTCCCTGCAATTGCTCACGTAGCACTTTTGAACAACAACAGCACATGAAAGAGTATAAAACTGACCCTTCTCTAAGTCCTGGCCTTACAAAGTTACTGAGCAATTCTACTTTAGCAACTGTCTCCCATATAATCAGAGACCAGATTTTGCTCTTTTTTTATGCAAGTCTATGGAGGCAGGGCCATCCCACGCATGTGGCGGCTCCCATACGAGTTAGCAAGTTAGTTAATTTATTTAAGTAATTCAGGTCATAGTACTAAAGGTAATGATAACTAAAAAGGTTTAATTGCTAACAAGCTGCAAATGCATTCAAATTAGATGTGAGTAGCATTTACCTTCTGATTGGAAGTCTTAATGGTTTTTAAATCATGTTACTGTGTAATTTAACTTTTTTTGTAGAAAAATGCAGATAAACATGCTTTGCAAGTCATTAATTTAAGGCCACACAAGAATAATATAGGATAAATTTGACTAATTTGTAAACATTTTCTCTACACATTCACATGAATGCAAGTGTTTTTGAAATGTTTCCCTATTAAACTTTCATTCCCTATAGCAACGGCTTCTCGGACAAGAAAAATGTAGGGCGGGACTTGATTTTGTTCATTGGAAATTGATTAGATGTTTGTGTCTTGCTATTGCTGTGATGAGATGTGAGTGACAGGTACAGATCCCGCCCTTGCGCCAGTAAACACGTCATCAGAGAAGAGAAGAGAAGAGAAGAGAAGAGAGAAGAGAAGAGAAGAGAAGAGAAGAGAAGAGAAGAGAAGAGAAGAGAAGAGAAGAGAAGAGAAGAGAAGAGAAGAGAAGAGAAGAGAAGAGAAGAGAAGAGAATATATAATGATGTGCATAGTTTATACACTCTAAAAAATGCTGGGTTGTTTTAACCCAATTTTGGGTCAAATATGGACAAACCCGAAATGTTGGGTTAAAAATGTAATGTAAAAATTTAACCCAACGGCTGGGTTAGTCCATATTTGACCCAAAGTTGGGTTAAAACAACCCAGCATTTTTTAGAGTGTAATAATACTGCAATATTCCTTAATAAAACTATTTTGTCCATTTTGATTTCTTGGTGACAAAAAAAAATGATTTTAGGTGTAGGGAGAATGAAAGGCTATTAAGCTATATTATAATGATATTTTACATTGTATCGCTGTGTATTACTCAACTTTATATAATGGTATTTAAATGGAAATATATTATGCACCCCTGTACAGTCCAAGACAAATTTCTCTTCATAGACAATAAAGCATATTTCAATTCAGTTATAATTGGTTTAAATGAGAACAACAGATTACAGTGGGAACTCCTGATTAAGCTACATAATGTAAAGCTACATGTATGTGTGTTGTGAGAGCTCAATGACACAGTAAACCCTGATCCTGCAGAGCAGAACTAAGCACACCCACATGATGATGAGCACACCCACATGATGATGAACACACACACACACACACACACAAGAAATCTATAGGAGCCTAAGATCAAAGACCGCACCTTTGGTGTTTGATCAATATGGCTGTGTTTAGACTGCAAAGCCATGTTAATACTTACGACCCACCAAGAAGTACAAAGCTGTCCTCAAATGTTTCACTTTACTCAATCGAATACAATCTTAACCTGCATTCTGTCAAAACATTAAAGGATTGCAATTAAGTCTGAAAGGGGAAGAATAATGTGACTTCATAGAGACTACATCTATTCAGAGCAGTGTATACAGTTATTCAGAATGAACTAAAAATATTCTCTTTTAAAAATACCGAAGATGCTCACTCATGTCATCCATTACTCTGTTAAAATATGTGCACACAACTAGTCTTGAGTGTATCGTAAAACTGGTAAAGAGTGACTTATGGTGCTTTCACACATTTAATTGGTTTATACTCATTTCTTTTCAATTTACAAAATATGTCTACTCGCTGCAAAATATGTGCTTGACATCTCAGAGACTCAAAAATACTTATTTGGACATGCACAGACTTTGCAATCTATTACAGTGAAAATTAATTACAAAAAATGTGAAATGTGTATTGGATAAGACAAGTGTTTATATACTGGATATGCATGGCCCACAAATAAATAAATAAAAATAATTGTTTTTGTATTTTTTTTTTTTTTGTAACCAAATCTTGTCTGCTCTTATAATATGGTAAATGCAGCCTATTTTACTAAACTGTTAGGGGAACAGAATTTCAGCCTGAAAGCTCAAAGCCATACAATGTTTCAAATAACAAACACATAAATAAATTAAAGCCAAAACAAAAACAACACAGTGCCTAACACCCAGTAGTGATCGTCTCTCTCATGTTTGAACAGAGTTGCATCACTGGGGACCGGGATGAAAAAAAAAAAAAAAAAAAGCACCAAGCTAGGGATGAGAAGCAACCATTTGAAATGTACAACTACAAAACTCAAATTGTTCTTCAGAAGAAAACTGTTACATAAATAATTTCAGCAGAGTGAAGTAGTTTTAAAGAGGATGTTATGCCCGTTTGCTTGAACCATTTTTCTTTGGCAGGAGCGACGTCCTTATATATTTCTGCCCACTGACGTCAGAAGCAGCAAGAAGCCAAGGGAACGTGCGTAGATAGCCGTTTATTCAGGAGAAATGAATTATCATCTTATTTCATCATTCCATATTTGCAAAGAGATCAGATAGGCACAATAAACACAAGAAGAGTGAATCTCACAGAAACATGCTTGAGTCGAATTTCCGATTATTTTAGGAAAGGCTCATTTTCATTTCATTATTATTTTTTTGTTTGTTTGCAATTCTATTTTTGATAAATAACCACATTTATCCACCAAATTTTGTTTTATTTATTTTTGCATTATACCTACTAAAACAATTGTGTGGGTACGGTTCATTTATATATATATATATATATATATATATATATTACTTAATTTATTTTTATGAACTGCCTGTGAAATATGATCAGAAACATTCTTGACCAGTTCACTGATTTACACAGAATTGTCTGTGGCGCAATGTATTTACTGAGTTTCACTGTGATTAGAGAACGAATTTAGGGCATAAAATAAACATAACTGGGAAAGAGTGTAGGAAAGAGAGGGCTGAGTGATTTTCGATGACAGCATGCGTACAGATGGCAGGCGGTGAAGAATTGAAAAGCATGTGAGGGGAGGTGGTGGGGTAGTCCTGTAATGCGAGCAATGCCATGGGGAAATGGGTTAAGAGGTTAGAGACGCAGGCTCCAGTGAGTATTTCTGCTTCCTCACCTCATGTACACTGCCTAAAAATACAGCCTACAATGAGCACAGCCATTACTCCTGTCAGCAGCTGGGAGCAGCCCAGTCATGGCCTACATTCAGCTTGCACATTCCAAACCCAGTTATGAAGCATACTGATCATTCATTAATCCAAGAAAAGGCATATACTAATTATTACGCAGAGCAAGGATGGATATATGGCATCACATTTGCCCTTGCCAGCTTCCACAGTTTCAATCAATCACATGCTTCAGCTGTTAGCTTAGCTGAAACACACAAACAGCATCAGGAGGTTACAGACTGTCATCCTGCACACGCTAACACTCTTGCATGGCTAACAATTTTGATTAGCTGAGTTATTCCTGTCAATGACTTGAAAATCCCTGAAGGTCAAACATATGTGGCGTTGTTTCAGTAGCTTTGTTCTAAATGCTAGTGAGCTTGCTAAAATTATTTTTAAGCAATCCTAATCTAAGTATGTTCTAAGCAATGAGTGTCAAAATTATTTTGCCTTTGCTTAAATAAAAGGACAATCACATGTAGCCTATCCTTTGGCAATCCCAGTCACACTACATTAAAGTAGCACACAAATATTGGGTGAAATAGTCCAATATTAAAGCTATATTATAAAGATTATTTTGTTCATCTAATCATGTATTATTTACTTGCAAGAATGTAGCCCCTAAACTCAGTAATCAGTATAGTCTCGAGCTGGCGCGAGCTGCCCGCCCTGGCTATGCAAGGATGCTTGAGCGTCTTAAGCACCCTCAAAAGAAAGCAATGCAGTCTACATTGGATGCAGCGAGGGGCGAAGCTACACAACAGATTGCCAACAGTAAACTGATCGCTCGCGCTCTGTTTCTGACGCACTTCATTACAACATACAGAGGAAAAAAAATGCTTGTTGGGCTCTCACGTCGGAATTTGAGGAAGTGGGAGTGGTGATGTATGCCATAAAGCAGTCGATTTTTGTAGTTCTTTTTGTGCTTGGGTTCCTCCCCGCTCCCCGAAGTTACAGAGTGCCAGTAAAAGCGATACAGACCACGTCAGGCTATGGCAGACCTGTCATTCAACCTACTGTAAGTCGATATACCATCTCAAGGGTTTGGAAAAATATTATAAAGGTTGAAAAAACGACATAGTGCTTCTTTAAATAATCCAATATGTAATTGTTGTAAATTGAGTTGTTAGCTTAGCAACATACTAATATAATATTAATCAAGCCTCTTTTCATCTAGGTAGCTTCCTATGTGGACAGCAGCTCGCTATGTTTTGAAGCAGAGCCGTCGTTATCTGTTTTCACCAGAGCATGTGAACTTAGCCACAGGTTTTAGCCTTGACCTTAGCTTTCTTTCAAGCATAATCCTGTCTGATAGAAACATAAAGGGTTGAAGGAGGTTTTAGAGCAGATTCGGGTGCACTGTGGGAATTTCAGGATGTGAGGAAAGATCAGGTTGAAGAGCAGATGCAAAGGTCACTGCTGCCCAACATATAAACACTGTTTAAAAAAAAAAAAAAAAAAAAAAAAAAAATTAAAGGTCCACTATGTAACTTCTTTTTTTTTTTTGGTTCAAAACTCAAATTAGAATAATCAATCAATACACCATCAATACTTCTTCCTAAATGTGTTTTGCTCTACCCTCATTCACTATTTTAAGTTCTTTTATTTTTGACCTGACGGAATGGTTTTCGCCTGTGCGTCTCATCATATCCGTAAAAACAGTAAAAGTTGCTTTGGCTACTTTAACATATCTTCTTCCAAAACATATTTTTGTCTAGTTCGTATTTATCTTTACAGTCACGCAGAGCCGAAGCACAACCAAAACAATGTTCTTCCACAAATTGCATGTAGTTTCGTTTTTTTTTAACCGCTAGAGGGCCAACACATGCACCTTTAAGAAGAATTAGAACACTGAGCCATAAATGTCACGTGACTCTACCTCAACCCTTTGTTTAGCACAGGTTTGATCTAACTTGTGACAATGACTAACTCGGGTTATTTTTCAACCCACAACCATGGTTATTGTGATGGGAATAGTTAAAAAGGAGCACTTATATGAGGTCTGTTAGCACACAGAGGCAACAGAAAGGATGAGGGTGTGTTAAAAGAAGCACAGACATCTCGAAATGGGGTATTGAGCAAGGACATGCCTGTCCTTAAACAGGTGGCTCTCAGTGTGATGCTCTCCAGCCCACACCATACACGACTCATGACTCACTGATCCCATATTAAAACTGTTCCTGCTGGTCCACATGTCCATTTGTACAGCCTCTCAAGACATGCGGTGCATGTGAGCCTATGCAGCAACGCCTGGTATTTTACAACTTAGCCCACACGGTTAGTCACATTCAAAAGCCAAACTGTTATCAATGAGTATTTTCTAATAAGTTACGGTCACTCACAAGACCATGTGGCTATGCTTACAAATGGATGAGGCATCAGCGGTATGCGTGTGTGAGCAGAGCTGGAAGGATAAAGTTTAATTACAATTATAATTAAGAGGACTATTGATACTGATATCATGGTGGCAGGTGGCAAGGCAGAATTACAAGCCTGTGCCCTACTTAATAATAGGGTGGGCTGGCACACAGATGGACTGGCATTCTGTCAGGTACCTTCTCTATTACGCCACCAGAACAGTGACTGATTTGTGCAGCATAAATCCACTCAGGCATTAAAAGTCCACCAATTAGCGCAGATCCATTAACATGAGCAATGACGAGTTGGAGAGGATTCAGGCTGACGGCTCCACAAAAAGGCTGCACTTCAAATGTCACTTTAAAAAAAAAGATCCCAAACGTGACTTTCCAAGCATATCCAAGACTGCATTGGCAGAAATGCCTGGAGATAAACTCGAAAATCAGTTTCCAAGACCCAATTAGAAGTAGTACTATTCAGATGAGATTTGTTTAATAAACAATGTTTTAGTCAGTTTTTAATTAGAATTAGTTTTTAATTATATAAAAATTTTGGCTGACATCGATAAGCTGATAATTTTTATCTAAAATTTTGTTTACAGAAACTAACACAATTTTGTCTAAAGTTCAAAAACACTAAAATGACACAAATGACACACACAACAGCACAAAGTACCATACGAAAAACAAATATTCCTTTGGAGATTTGCTTTAGATTTAACAGCATTATTAAATCGTGTTTTTAAACATTAACATCAACATTACCAACCAGTTTATGCAGAAAGCTGGGAAAAAAAGGTTCTAAACCCAATGACAATACCATAACTACAACTATGCTGAGCTGACTGACACCTTTAGTTATGGTTTATAATGAAAGGTCAAAATAAATGAGAAGTTGTGTGGGGAAAAAAAAAATATATATATATAACAATATTTCACAAATCCCAGACATTGCAATTTGATTTCTCAGAGGACCCCCGAGTTATCTTAAAAACAGTAGGTCATTTCCTCTGTAATTTGTACCAAGGTTGTTAAAGAAAATCACAGATGTGTTTGATTCAGACGAGACTAAAATCACAAGCACATCTGCGAAACCCGCATTTACCCTATCTCCTGCGGGAAAACCTGTCCTGTCTGAGTGCAAGAATCGCTTATGAATGCAAAAACAGTGCTGTTTGAACTGAAGCATACTATATTATAAATGAGTGTAAAGTGAGAGTTCGGAGGAGGGCTCACCGGTGAGGTTGGTACGGGCGCTGTAGGAGCCCAGGTAGCGGCTGTCTGTGTTTGGGGTGTAGCACTCGTACATGCCCTGGTCGGCGGCCTGCAGCTTGGTGATGTGCAGCACGACAGAGTCTCCGCTCAGCCTCTCGATGTAGATCTCCTTGGTGTTGACACGCTGGGCGTACAAGGCGTAGGCGTAGCTGTGCTGGGATGTGCTCACGATACGGATCTCTCGATCGGGAGCGGTGTAAAGGTACATGGACCACTCAAAGTCTTGCTCCACTCCTTCCTTGTAGCCGGTCACATTACACCAGATGGTGATGTGAGATCCTTCCGTTCGAATCAGGGGTCCTGGCTGAACTGTGACCTGCCGCTGGGCTGAGTAAGAGCCCACTGTAAGACAGACAGAACGAGGGGTCAGTAGTGGTCAAATATGAAAATATAAATATCTTCTCAATATTTTTATATTTGATCTGAAATTACTTAAAAGGTGTTTTTTTGCCATCAGGTAAACCTTAATTTTAACCAAACAGCTGTTAATGAAAATAGTAAGAACTAAACCAGTCAAAATATATTTCAGAAAATGTTTGTTACAATCTTGATAAGAACCACTTTTGAGTGCTTGTAATGTGTGTGTGTGTGTGTGTGTGTGTGTGACCATCGACTCTTCAAGAAATCAAGTGGCCTTTAGCCAAGAGACCCATTACACACAGCCACTCAAAAGAATTACACTGAACTACAGACCCTTCAAGAAACACACACTGTATGTCTGCTGAGATAAAAAGAAAAAAACTCACACTGTAAATGCTACAGTTAAGACACAAATAAAGGGCAAAGCACGAGCAGCCCATAATGAGTTTATATAAAGAGTGTATACATACAGTATATGTATATATATATATATATATATATATATATATATAGCTGTGCAGAAAACACAAGGGATAAAAAGCAAGACTAAGCAAGAGATGTGCCCAAACAGACCTGAGATTTTTCCATTGACAGCCCTGATCTGTCTTTAATTAATGCAGATATGCCTATCAAATAACACTTCTGCTAATAACACTCTACTGTTTAGTAGGTTTGTGTGGATAGGTAAGCGCAAGTAAATATGCTGTCAAGTTGGACGGACTTTGAAACGAAAGATCGTCCTTGAGAGCAGATAAAGAAATAAGTAGACTGAATACTGAAACTCAGTGTTGTAGTCGAGACCACCTCACTCGAGTCCGAGTCTAGACCGAGACCAGAGAGAGTCGAGTCCGAGTCAAGACCGAGTCCATAGAGAGTCGAGTCCGAGTCGAGTCCGAGACCAGAGACGGTCGAGTCCAAGTCCAGACCGAGACCAGTGAGGGTTGATACACTACTTTTATTTAATAGAGAAATCCTTTTTTTTTTTTTTTACTGAATTTACTTAGAGTTTAAAAAATATGATCAGTTTAGGGTAAAAAGGCCACATAGTAGGTGGTGTTAAAAGTAATTTTATTACAATTTGTCATGCGCAGTTGCGCACTAGAAAATCACCAATCACTGGGCGTGTCAATCAATTTAAAGAAATATTTTATTAACATACATTAATAATCATGAAAAATATTTTGAATTGAACTCGAGTGGACTCGGGAATAAGTCCGAGTCCTAAAAAAAAAATGTTCGAGTACGAGTCAATTCCGAGTCCAAATGCACACGAGTCCATGACAAGACCAAGACCATTAAAATATGGTCTCGAGACCGAGTCCGAGTACTACAACACTGCTGAAACTGAAGATTAGCATCTTATTTATGACAAAATAACTATCCTCCTTTGGAAGCAAGCAATACACAGGACCAAAGACAAATGACTTAAAAAGAAAAAGTTTTAGCAGCATTCTGGTGCAGATGAGTGAACGGTAGCAAAACGTGAATAGCAGATGCGGAATACATTCTAGAAAAGGTAATGTGGTAATTTTTATGCAATTTAATGGGTTTCATGTGTGAAAGTGGCAATTATTCATCTGTGTGTATGTGTATGTGTGTGTGTGTGTGTGTGTGTGTGTGTGTGTGTGTGTGTGTGTGTGTGTGTTGTTGTTGGTGGTGGAGTTGTTATTTTCCTGCTAAATTATGCTTATAATATTAAATATTTGGTGAATGTATTTGGAATATATTTTGCACATTTGCTCCTGATGATTTTTTGTATATGTAATTAATTTACAGTTCAATGACTATAATTATTATTAACCATATTAATTAACATCAGACAGTTGTTTATTTTTCCCTAATACTGCTTTATCAGAATTATTAGGGAATTATTAACTATTTTGTTGATTAATTGTAATCTACATTGTAGAGAATGTAACCTACTGTATATGTAAATATTCTTTCAGAAAACAGAAACAATACAACATGTTAAACATTATGGAATTTTACTGTGCATATTTATTTTATTAATTTTCTTTCTTCTGGGAATCTTCTTTCTGTTTAGTTAATGTTTTATTTTAGTGTTGTGTTATCCTGATGTTTTTTTTTTTTTTTTTCCACAGAACACAAAAGTGGCATTACTTCCTTTGCTTTTCAGAAGTTTTACAGCATCTGCATCTCTATGACAATGACAATGACAACACCTCTCTGAGAATAATGAATGTTCTGTAGAGAGTGAAAGATGGTGACTGATATGTTAACGGCATCCTAGTTTGACAAAAACATAGGATAAAGGAAGACAAGCGTGAACAGTTGGAGTTGAGGGAACAGCGAGAAAGTCATTCCTCGGATGTCATTGTCCAATCTGTAACAGAAAAAAAAAAAAAAAAAAAAAAAGGACAGCCCATCTGCTAGCCCATCCCATCTGGTATGGGTCTGTGACAATGACTGAGCGTGCGTGGCTGAACGTTCCACATGCCTCAAAAGAGATGTCAGTGATTTAATTACTTCTAAATATGCACATGCATCTGCATCTCTAGGCCATCCCGTAATGAACTGAAAGTGGCTTTTTAGCACTTTCTTTATCCGTTTCCTTCCCTCCCGCAACCCTTGAACGCCCAAACACACCTGTGCTTTACTAATACACTCCAAAAAAAAAAAAAAAAAAAACACCAAAGAAACCGCATCCTAGTGGTCTGTCAGTACAAACAGGTTTATAGAATAGCTCCAGACAAGAGGGTTAGCTTGACTGTGTTGCACTATTGCACAAGCATGCACATGGGAATATACACTTGCTATGATGATCTGATGTTTGTCATGCCCGACATTTCTCTCACTCCATGACATCTGGCTCTTTGTGAGTACAATGTTACACTCTACCAACCTTGCTCCCCATAAACAACTTCATGTGCAACAGATTTTTCACTATTTCATCTGAGATATAGCTCAACTATAGTGTCAAACTATAGTCTCACAGAGACAGGCATGAGTTCTAGACCACAGTGTGGTACAGTATATTGCAAGACAAGAACCGCCCACATAGATGGGTAGGAGCCGTCTGATGACATGTAAAGCAACTAATTATAACTTATCTACAAATGGAGGAGACAAGAAAACGTCTCCAATATTTAAATTAGCAACATTATGTATAAAATGTACCTTATGCATGTATGTACATGTTATGTATGCATACATGTTATGTATGCATGTACTTGTTGTGTAATGTTATATGTAATGTTATGTTATAGGTTAGCCTATGTAGAACAGGCATAAGCAAAAACTTCATAACAAAGCTAAATTGATATGGTTGTGCTTGAAAATATAAATTCCTCAATTCAAATCAAACTCCTCAACACCTTTTGAAGATTTGCACTACTGTTCTACCATTTAGAATAATAAATGAATAGTTGTTAAGCAATTATACATTAACTGTATAAAAAGTAATAGTAAATATATTTAAAATGTTACAAATCTATTTCAAATAAATGCTGTTCTTTTGAATTTTCAACTCAAAAATCATGGTTTACACGTTGAAACATTAGCCTAAGCAGCACAACTGTTTTCAACATCCATAATAATCAAAAGTGTTTCTTGATCACCAAATCAGCATATTAGAATAATTTCTGAATGATCATGTGACACTAAAGACTTGAGCAATGATGCTGAAAATTCAGCTCTTCACAGGAATTCACAGGAATAAATAACATAGTAAAAAATATTCAAATAAAAAAAGTTGTAAAATGTAATATTTCAAAAGATCATTGTTTTTATTTACTCCATTTGTATGCACTGTATATAATGATCTTAGAGACCCTAAACTTTTAATGTACAGCAGAAGTATATTATCCTGATTCTTTTGTTTTTATATTGTCGGAATTACAGTATACAAAACTATGCAATTCAGCCTTCATAAACTAGATTACAACCAACCAACCACTGGCAAGATTACACTTTTGGGGGGGGGATAAGAAATTCAGTGAACTGTCTGTATTCTGCAACTTTAGGTCTGATCCCAGGGCCAAACTGACCCTCTTTCCATTCTCTTGTTTCCATTCACACAGACCATTAAAGATTCACCCTTTTTGGCACTCCATATCTGTGTCACTCTCACTTTTAATATTCTCGTTTCAACCATCTACCTTATTGAGTATGTGGCCGCTGGTCTGCCTGCCTGCTAAAGTTTTGCTTCGCTATGCCAAAGTCCTTAGAGCTACTGTTCATGCTACTTAATAAGTCAGAGACTCAAAGACTGGCAAGGAGACAGTTCCCCCTGAAACAAGACTTTACCTGTCAGGACAATGCATTGCAAGACTTCTGGTTGTTACACAGTTCACCAAGCACTCAGAGCTTGAGTTTGCTCATACATCTGTCAGAGGGATTTAGGGAGTCTCAAACTCTACACAGAATAATTTATATACACTAATAAACAATGCAGTCTCATCGTTTCAAAAAACGAACGATAACTATATTAGCATTCCACACCAATGCACAATATCATTCTGTTAATTATAAACGAACGCTGCAGTCCTCTCGTCTGTTAGGGACTCGAGCTCGAAGCAGGATGGCAATGTTTTTATCGTATTTCAGCTGGAACAAAATTGTTCTGGATGTGATTCCAAAAGGTATGACAGTGAGTGGACTGCACTATTCTTTTATATTTAGAATGATTTTTAGATCTATATCTTTATAGTTATCGTCCTTGATGTGAACAGGTCTTTACAGTATGTGGTAACGAAATGTAATCAAACAGGGTTTAGATTTGTTGAGCACCATGGTCCACGCCTGGAGTGACAGGCCAGCATTTAAGTCCTGTCATTCAACGAGTTGAAGCGACAGCCTGCTAGACCATGAATCATCAGTCTGATTTCTGCAGAATGAAGATTTCATATGACCTTAAAACCAGAGATATTTCGGAGATATTTAACTGAAACATTCATGTCAGGCCCATTCGCCTTTTTGAGCTCTGATGAAAGCAGCATTTTCATGTGGGTCACACAAGACTTCCCCAGAATAACCAGCTCTGGCCTGCCATCAACTCTGCAGCATTAAATATGGATCACATATAAAGCACTATGCTTTACTAACAACATATGCTCTTTCTCCTTTGGAGGAGGAAGAGAGGGGCATAAATGAGTTTTGTAACCGTTTCAAATACAGTATATTTTAATACCAGTTTGGAGTACTTTATTGCAGTACACCTCAGGAACGTTTCCTCCTCTGAATGCCAAGTAAAACATTTCTTAAAAGTTTCATTTTCACAATCTAGAACCTTAAGATCTTAAGCAACCTTATACTGATGACAGCAATAAACCTCACTAAACAGTTTAAACTCATCCACCATTACTAAAACCCTGCTAATTAAATATACATTAATCATATACAGGCAATTAGGCTATCCTATTTATTTAGAAATTGGATCTGTTTCCATTTTTTAGTAGCCAACTTCCTTTTTATAAAATAATTAGTCCTAAACATATTTAAAAATATATATATATATATTTAAAGCAATATTACTTTTCAGTCAAATATAATGGACGGGAACTTAGAATTTAGGAATGGGGAATTAGAATAGGGAATTTAGCTTTCAAGAAAGCACAATAAAAGAAACCTAAAAACAGTCCACACATTGAACTGGACCAACAAATTAACTAAAAATATTGTACACAAAAGAATGGATCAGTCACAAATAAGATACAGTAAGCGCAACCTTTGCTGTTTCACCCGTTTCACTCACAACAGGCCTTGCTTGCGCTAGCCTAGGAAAAGCTAACAAAACATTAACTTCAATAACTAAACTGAATATCAAATATTTAGATCCAGTATTTTTTGACAAATTAATACACCGAATAAGAATCAGTTCTCGGTTGCCAACCATAATTATTACTATACAAATGTAAAAAGTCCCACGGGAACAAATGAAGAGAACACAAACGCATACAACAACTTTAAAACCACAAGACAAGACAACGTGGGTAGATAATATACAAAGAATAAAAGAGAAAAACAGATCACCCTGGATCAAATGCGGTCAAAACTGCAAAGATCAAAAGAAATATGCCTGGAAGGTGTGACTACAGTCTAGTCTATGGTCAGCACAAAAGTCTCTGATAAATACTGGTACATGAGAGACAACCACTTTCCCAAGCTTGCTGTTTGTCTTGCTTTAATTGCCTCTCACACATCGAGACCTAAAGCACTTTAATGGAGCCGCTGTGTATACGGACAGAAGACATGATGCCGCGCCTCTCAGCCCAAGAGAGTAACTCAAAAGGTATTCTTATATACACACAGCTCTGGTGTTTTAACAGGAATCACACATGGAACAAATTGGCCCAAACCATTACCAGCATCACCACACCTCACAAGCTCCAAACCCAGAGGAGCAATTACAAAAGTGTCTTCTGCTCATTTGATGCAGGCCAGGGAGCAAGTACTACTTCACATGGAGAGCAAAAAGGCTTGGCATGGAAACGATAGCCAATTACAGGAGGCTGCAGAAAGTCAAATGGCCAGAAGAGGGGACCATATTGAGAAGAAATATAAGTCCATGGCACTTGGCAACACAAAATCAAATATCTTTTATCTATGTGTGACATAGATCTTGTTTTTTTTTTTTTTTTGAGCAGTGTGAACACAAAACAAAAATCCAATCTTTTCAATCCGATTTGGGCAGCTTTGATATGTGGTCCTTGATCCGATTATGTCTCAAATCCATGGCAATTTGACCCGAGCATGACCTATCAGATGGGAATTGAACAGTTTCTTTAACCCCTTTTTTCTTTTGTTATGTACACATAAGCGATTCACGTGACTTACAGTTTTTGTATATGAGGGTGGTTTCATGGTGGCTGCTGTTTAAGTCTGTTATAATTGTGATGTGAGCAATTTTAAAGCAACAAGGTCACATATGAGCTTTTTTTTAGCTTAAAGGGGGGCAAAACAAATGGAAATTGTCACTTACTTTCATTGTCCCACTGTCATTTCAAACTTTCTGTCTATTGCATTAGAGCTGAGCTGAATCAGAAAGAAAAAGGAGAGAATGGCAGTGCAAAGAGACTTAAAAGACAGATTTAAGAAGCCTGTCTCAGCAAGAGATAAGAAGAAACCATGGACTAATGAGGTTTCAGAGGAAAGGTGCAATGGTGGAAGGAAGGAAGGAAGGAAGGAAGGAAGGAAGGAAGGAAGGAAGGAAGGAAGGAAGGAAGGAAGGAAGGAAGGAAGGAAGGAAGGAAGGAAGGAAGGAAGGAAGGAAGGAAGGAAGGAAGGAAGGAAGGAAGGAAGGAAGGAAGGAAGGAAGGAAGGAAGGAAGCTAAATTAAAATTCTACAATATTTTACAATTATTTAGAAGTTAGATAAAAGGATTATTAGGAACGGTCCACATTTATAAAGTAAATTAAATTAAAAAAGTATTAAAAAATATTCATAAAAAAGCAGGGAAAAAATCAATCCCAGTATATGGAATGTCTTCAGTACAAGCCAAGTAAACGTGTGTGTGTTTGTGTGTGTGTGTGTGTGTGTGTGTGTGTACTTGTCTACCTATCTAAGAGGGGACTTTGGTGTCGTTACACACTCACCAACAGGGGACCGCCGAGCGAAGTGGGGACATTTTTCAAGTCCCCTGTTAGTTATGCCTTAAAACATGTTAAAATCAACTAAAAAACGCTCTGGTGAATTTTTTACATTTTTGACCAAGTGGGGACTTGCGAGTGTGTGTGTGTTTAAGCCCATACTCAGCAGCGCTCCTGTAGGCTGGAGCAAGAACTGCAATGGCCCATTAACACACGTCGTTCACACTTCTCTATTGTCTGAATGCCTTGCTGTCCCAGAGGCTCTGAGACTGTAGAGCTGCTGGTGAACTGGCTGCTTATAGGAACTTTCAGTAACTTTATAATAACTGCATGGTATTAATCATTAGTTAAGCATTAGTGAACTGATAATTCACCATTTATTAAGCATTAAAATACATTAATAAGCAGTATATATGTAAATACAGCTATAAATGTTTTTTTCTTGTTTTAATAGCATATCTATAATGTGTTTAATAATTGTATTTTCATACTTTATTAATGATCAATTTACATCTAAATGAAGTATAGCATTATTTACAAACCAGTTATTTAGGAGTTGTCAGTGGTTCATAAGATCACTTAGAATGTGTGAGTAAATTATATATATTATTTTTAGGGCCGGTACTCGATTAAAAAAAAATCTAATTAATTAGAGGCTTTGTAATTAATAAATCGAAATTAAGCGCATTTTAATTGCATAAATATTTGAACTGAGAACAGTGAGAAGATTTTTTCTCACATGGATTTTTAGTATATCATTTAATAATGACTGAATACATAAGCTTAAGCAACAAAATATTGTTTATTTTTGTTCAACCAAATCCAACAGACCAGTGCAATTGTATATGTTTTGCGTTGAGGTGAAACTTGAGGGTCGATGTGATATGCGAATTCCTTGTTGCATAGCTTGCACACAACAACCATGCTCTTAATGACGCTTCCATCGGTTCGTTCTTATAACTAAATTTCCCATCCACAGGACCAACCGAAGGGGTCTCGTCAGCGTCTTCGTTCATGTTCACTGCTTTTTTTTTTTATTAGCTGAGGTATAGACTGTAAAAAAAAGTCATGAACGCTAGTTGGTGCTCCAGTATTATCAGTCCGCCCAGGGCTGGACTGGGACAAAAAAATCGGCCTGGGCATTTTGGCCCAGACTGGCCCACTACATATGAACATACACACAACTGAACTGTGTACGCCCTTGAATATGTATACCAACAACTCCTATTAAAACCACCAACCCCATCTAATGAGTGAGATGAAATAACTACTAAGTTTAAAATACAATTCTCCAATTGCATTGGCAATACCAGTCTTTCTCACAAGATGTTTATATATTAACTGTATATTAACGCCACATTAATTGTGGCGTTCCGCAAGGCTCTGTTTTGGGCCCTAAGTTATTTTTGTTATATATAAACGATATATGCAAAGTGTCGGATGTTTTAAATTTTATTCTTTTCGCGGATGATACAACAATTTATTGTTCTGACCCAAATCTTACAGAGCTTGTGTTGGTGGTAGAGAAAAAATTGTATAAACTAAAGAATTGGTTTGATTTAAATAAATTGTCACTAAATTTAAATAAAACGAAATTCATGGTATTTAGTAATAAAGAGTTAAATAATGAGATCAGGATTACTATTAATAAAAATATTTTAGAAAGAGTAAATCATATAAAATTTCTTGGAGTAATTATTGATTGTAAAATGACATGGAAACCGCATATTTTTAATGTTCAGAAGAAAGTATCTAAAATGATTGCAATTTTGTACAAGTTGCAGTATATCTTGAGTAAAAATGCATTACATTTACTTTATACTTCACTTGTTACACCATACTTAATGTATGGTATTGAAATTTGGGGAAATACATACAAAACTAGAACTAATCCAATCTTTTTATTACAAAAGAAGGTTATTAGATAAATTAATTATACCCCATACAATGCACCAAGTAATTTACTGTTTCATCAATCAAAAATTTTGAAGTTTTATGATTTTGTCGATTTGTACACGTTAAAATTTATTTATCAAGTCAAATATAATAAAACTCCTAAATGTTTGCAATTATTATTTTCCCAACGAGAAAGTAAATATGATCTTAGAGGATTATGTATATTTAACCAACCACAAGTACATTCTACATTAAGAGAACACTGTTTATCAAATAAAGGAGTTAAATTGTGGAATAGCTGTTGTAATGAGTTAAAACAAGCCACATCTATTTTTCAGTTTAAAAAATATTACAAGAGAATAACATTGGAAAACTATAAAAGAATAAAAATGAATTAGACAGGCTTGCTTCTGGTGTGGACAATGGTTCACGAAAGTGTTATTTTTATGAACAGATGTTGTCATTAATAAGTTACATTTCATTCTAAAGTTAAGGGCAGGCATAATAAGCTTTAGCTTCTGCCTGCACCTGGTCATCTATAGTATTTATGCAGGGATTAAAGTGAAAAAAATTCTTCTGACTGAAATTTTTTTCAGGCCAAGTCAAATTCCTGTAACTTTATTTAAATAGTCGAGACCAATAGCGTTTTAAGGGGAGATGTTTAAAACCAATATAATATTGCCAGTTTGCGTAATTTAAAAGCTATTTTAATCTATGAAAAACAATTACTTATCTTGACAAATAATCAACCATATACATAAGTTTTCAGTGCATGTTTTTATTTTATTTAAGTGAAGTTTTATAACTTTATTATGTAGGCTATTTAACTTTAACTTTGTAGCCTATTAGAGAGCCTACTTATGTTTAACTGAATTGTTTGCTTTATTTCTCATTGTATAGCTTATTATAGCCTACCTATTAGGGTACTTATACTTTTGAACGGGATATTAGCATTAAAACTGACATTTAACAAAAAAAGAGACATGGTTGTGTAATTTTATATATTCTAAAATATATAAAATATTATATTACTATTCATTCTCTTCACTGTATGTGTACGCATAATACAATAAAACGACACAACCCTGTCTGTTTGTTAAATGTCAGTTTTAATGATAAATAATGTTATATATTTTTAAAATGAAAACAAAAAGAAGCAGGTTTGTGTTTTAGCTATATTTCGTGTTGTTATAAATATATTATAATCAATGTGCGTTGCCTGAACCACATTTGTGTGGCCATTTATATGTTTTTGATAATAATTATGTTCATTTATAAATGAAAAGAGGCACAGTGGTGTTGATGAAAAAAGGCCGAGTTGATAACCGGAGTAGCCGCGTGCTGAGTGACGCGATCAAGAACGCGCTGTTAGCAGCGTCCTCTCGTCCTCGGGAGTTTGTTCTCCCGAGTCGAACTTGGCAAGTCCGAACTACCAAGGACGCAAGTCCGAAGTTTGCGTACTTGGTATTGAGAAACGACCAATATTGTCCTGCGTTCGGTTTTCTATCATGGGACCGCAGCAAACGAGCTGTGGCCTCGCCTGACAAGATTGAGTGAACAGGGTCCAGGGAGCAGTTTTTCCGTGAGCGGGAATTGAAAAACCGGAGTGGACCATGAGCAAAGTGATTACAGAATGCTTAGAGTGGAGAGAGGAACGTGCTTTCGCTCCACTCCAGGCTTTATCACATCCCCCCTCAGCAGGGTGAATACGCATCATCTTTCCTTAATTTAAGACCTATTCAAACTAAAATTAAGACATTTATCACACTGTTTGCGAAATGAAAGCCTATTTACGGCCTTAAAATTATGAAAAGTTAATTTAAGACATAAGGACAGACGGGAACCCTGCAATTGACGGATATCCGTCATAGACCCGCTGCAATTAAAGGAAATCCGTCGAAGCGACGGAGAACTTTAATCCCTGTTTATGTTTCGAATGTTTTGATTGATTGATTGAATGATCTGTAAATGACCAAACCGAATAAATGAAATATAGTATTGGTCAGCGCACCTCTGTCCCTCTAGGGGGGTTCGGGGGCATGCTTTAAAAAGGGTTAGCTCACCCAAAAATGAAAATTCTGTCAGTATTTACTTACCCTCATGTTGTTCCAACCCCGTAAGACCTTCGTTCATCTTCGGAACACAAATTAAGATATTTAAGATATTAAGATCGCTCCTGCATACAGTCCGTAGGCTTCTTGAGGGAATGACACTTGCTGTCCCCGAAAAGTCATTAAAGACATCGTTAAAATAGTCCAAGTGACTACAGGGGCTCAATCTTAAGTTTATCAAACGACGAGAATATTTTTGTGCACAAAAACAAACAAAAATAACGACTTTATTTCAATTATTCACTTCCTTCTCCATGGGCCTGTAGTCAGTTAACGTAGTGTGATTGCGTAGAGCTACGTCACACGAAGGCTCACTATTGGCCGACGCTGGTCATGTGTGTGATGCGTGTGACGTATAATAACAGAAGCTTACGCTATTAAACTAGTAACCTGACTCGCGCAGAGGGAGAAATAAACGAATAGTTGAAATAAAGTTGTTATTTTTGTTGTTTTTTTGCACACAAAAGTGTTCTCGTCGTTTGATAAAGTTAAGATTGAGCCCCTGTAGTCACTTGGACTATTTTAACGATGTCTTTAATGACTTTTCGGGGACAGCAAGTGTCATTCCCTCAAGAAGCCTATGGACTGTATGCAGGAGCGATCTTAATATCTTAAATATCTTAATTTGTGTTCCGAAGATGAACGAAGGTCTCACGGGGTTTGGAACAACATGAGGGTGAGTAAATACTGACAGAATTTTCATTTTTGGGTGAACTAACCCTTTAATGTTAAATTCATCAATCTGGTGCACTTTGAGAGTTCAAATTTAAGAGCTCCAACCCATATTCAGTGTGCAAATTGAACAAAGAAAAACTCAAAACTCTTTTAGTTGGGATATAGTGTCTGTCTACATTACATAATACATAATTAATCATAGTTATAATATTAATCACAAGACAGTTATAGCCATATATTGTAAAACACATGCACTGAAAAATAAAAGCAACTTTCATTATTAGCTTAGAACTAATTTCTGTAACTTGAAAGAGATATAAAAACATTATCTTTTATTTTGATGGAAACGGCATTCAGCTTTTATTTTGACAAAAAACATGGTTTACAAACGGGTCTTATACTCTCATTATAATTCTAATAAAATGCGTAATTGTCAAATATCTCTAACAAACAGTTCTCTACACTCAATGTCTCTCATGATCCCCCTCACTCCTAATCAGACACTGAAGGCGGTTTCTTTTTTTTTTTTTTCACGCCATTTCTCTGCACATTCCTTGTGTTTCTTCTCCATCGCTCTGACAATTTTGACAGATACTCACTGACACTGCACGCTCTCTTAGCCCAGAGGGGGAGGTGATTAAAGATGTGATTGGACTAGCCCAGTGTCAATCAAGAAAATTTTGACCTTATACACTGCAAAAAACAAAAGAAACAAAAAAAAATATATATATATAAAAGTAAATTTAAGACTTAGTTATAACATAGATTTTGTGATAGATCTTATTATTTACTTCAGATTAGTTTTAATAAAATATATTTATTTTAAATGTCCCAAAGAAATAAACACCATATAACTTTCAGATTATTTTGTCTGCAACATTTTATGTAAGTCATTAAAAGTCCTGTTACAATTACCGTTTAACAATTAACAATACATTTTTACTCCTGTTAATTTCATATTGGTGTATTTCACCTGGGGTAGTCTTACACCAAAACAAAACAACAGCAATAATGAATTTAATTAAAAATCTAAGAAAATTATGTACATCGAGCCACATTTACACCTGTTATTAACATGAATTTTCATCAATCTGATCACAAGAAATTAAAAAGACAAATGGCTGTTTACACATAGTCACTTTAAACGTGTATGTCACCATGTGTGATTGGATTTCAACCTACTTGAAAGTGTTAGGTTTCTGTCTGCGTTTTGTTCCTTTTTTGTCGGTTCTTATAAGTGTATGGTTTTTCAGCTCATTGTGGTTTTACCAATGTACTTTAAATAAACTGGACTGCTCCATTTAAATACAGCTTTTATTTCATCCTCGTTTGCAATCATCATGGCCGAAAGTAGACAAGATCAAACTCATTCAGATCCTGATTACATCTGTATATCATTGTCCCAATATGATTGTATCTAAAAAAATATATAAGTTAATGCCAAGTGTATAGGACCTTGTTTATTTTTTTGAATCAGTGAATATTTACATACATACACATTCAATCACTAGTTTTTGTTGCTGAGAGGTAGACAGTAAAACAACAATATGGTAATCTCTACAATATCCTCGTTTATGTTTAAAAATATAAATAAGTTAAAAGATAGAAAATCATATCATGGTTTTAGCTTTGTTGTGTTCCTAGATCCATTTACCACATCCATGTTTTAGACATTCCAAATATGTATTATCAAGTATTATCAATTGTATAAGTTTTTGTATTTGAGCTAACATATCTGTTAAATACTAACAGTCTGAGTAAGTAACATTAAGCTCTCAAGTGTCTGCTTACTAAAGCAAGATTTATGACATACTCATCATATTTCATTTATTCCCCACCTGCTAAAACAAGGGCTGTCTTAGAAAATGTTAATGTGTTTAAGTATAAACATTGATATATAAACGTGTAAAAATACATGTGGTGTGATTTGACTGTATTGTAAACAGCTCTGCTAAATTACAGAGCTGATTGAAACATATCCCAATGGCTGTGATCGGACGCTTTCTCACTGTGTTTTCAGTCCCTGAGTGGACTGAGCTGCAACCCCCACTACCTGCAGGACATTAGCATCTCTATGGAGAACGGCTTCAAAGGCCAGGCTGTGAAAGTTTACCTTAGACCTAAAAATACATATGCTTAAACAAGTCATCCTATACTTAAAACACTCTGAGGACTCTGCATGTATTTTTTGAGAGATTCAACAAGAGGAACTATTAATATGAGCTTTCGTTTCAGATGTGGTATAAAGGTTTAGTTAAACCAACAAAAATATGAATGCCCATGGTAATCTGCTACATCCCTATAACATCATTTGATTTATAAATGAGCAGATTTTTTATTTATTTATTTTTTTACATTGTGGTAAATTACTTTTTTCTGTCTTTTAAAATCTTTTAAATAGTAAATTAATTGGGGTTATACCAATGTATTGGTGAGTAAACAGTGAACTAGATTAAATATGCATGGAACTCCAAATAAACAACACATGGTCCAGTACTTTCTTAAAGGGATAGTTCACTTTGAAATTAATTTTTGATGTGTTTTATCTTACCTCAAGGGCATTCAAGATGTAGGTGTCTTTGTTTCCACAGTATTTTCAATTTTGACATTTTTCAACAAACCGTTGTTGTCTATCAGTCATACACTGGAGGCTAAGGGGGTCCACCAAAAAGCATGCACAGAGAAGTCCAAATTAAACATGATTTAATGACTCGTAAATGTAAGTACACATTGATGGCCTAAGACACGAAATGAGCAGTTTGTGTGAGAAAACCAACAGTATTTATATCGTTTTACCTCGTGTAATCACAGTGATCTGAATCTGTTGTTCAATGTCCAACTGAACCGAACTGAATCAGTTCAATGTTACGCCGGAAGTGATCGCTTGCGTGTGACGTCACTCAATATTTACACAGAGATTTCGGAAGTTTTACCTTTTACTAAACATATTTAGATATCCCGAAATCGTCTTCCATTGCGGTTTGGACTTCTCTGTGCTGCTCTTTGGTGGACCCCCTTCACCTCCAGTGTATGACTGATCAACCCGATCTCACGACCAAGTCGTACGAATTCGACGAATGATTAAAAAGTGGCTAATTCGTAACAATTCATACGACCTCACACGTACGAATTAATACGATTTTGCTAAATCGTACATATTTTACGAATTGGCCAATTCGTATGAATTCGTACGAATGACCTACCCCTGACCCCGCCCCTAAACCTAACCATCACGTGGGTTTAGACAAATTGTAGGAATTAGTACGAGTGAGGTCGTACGAATTAGACACTTTTTAATAATGCGTCAAATTCGTACGAATTGGTCGTGAGATAGTGTTGGACTGATAGACAAGAACGGTTTGACCAAAAAATGTCAAAATTGAAAATACTGTGGAAACAAAGACACCTACATCTCGGATGCCCTTGAGGTAAGATAAAACATATCAAAAATTAATTTCAAAGTGAACTATTCCTTTAATGTCGGTAATTTAATGCATTCAGTAATCTGAAGTAACCAATGCTATTATAATACATTAATTAAGTGTATTTATCTTATTCATATGAGCTCATAAAAACACAACCGTTTATAAGTTTATAGTAACTCTTAAAAAACACAACCTCATTGAAAATGGGTAGCACTTTATAAGTTTCCATTTATTAATATTGTTTTTTAACCAAATTAATGAAAATGAACCAACCACTTATTTTTTTACTAACATTAAGTTTTACTAACTTTTTTTTGTTATTTAAATAATTTGTTGGTTAGTTAGTAAAGTGAGTAAGGGATGTAGGCTACATCCAGCCGTCTATTATCGAAAAATAAACACTGAGAAGGGTGAATGACCCAGATGTGAAGTAGCCATATAGTAGCAGCTATTCACTAGTGTGAATTGAGTTGTTTTAGTTACAAAAAACAGCAATATCCTTTCATTGACATAGTGCTTAAAACTATTCTTTTGGAATGTGTGGTTAACGATTTACATTCAAGCTAGGTAAATTTGCCTTTACATATGATAATCACAGGTGATTGCAGTTTAGTAACTTCCTGCATGTTTTTATCTCGCTAGACCAGGTGTTAATAGACTACATTAAATGCTTCAATTCACTAGCAGATATACTAGCAGTGAAACAATCAGAGGCAGAATTAAGACAGAAAATCATATTGTTGTTGTAAATAAGCTATTCATCTAAGCGGATTCATTCATCAACTATTTGTAAATAACCTGTTCAGTTGTAACAAGTGTATCGACTGTTTTTGCTTCGGCACTTATTATATTGTCTGCTCTACTCTTCGCAAAAGCTGGAAAAACATTTTGGCCACAACTTAGGGACGTGAAAAGGGCTGTCACTCATTTACTTCACCTTACTTTATAGTTAATTCAACGTTTATATACTGGTGGTTGATGTAAAACGTTAAAAAAGTTAAAGTAAATAGGATTTTTAAAAGTAAAATACTTGTGTTTAGGTTCATTATGTAAAAAACAGGAATTTTACTTTTTAAATGGTTAGTTCTGTGGATATCTTAATAATATGGTATCTGTTTCTCTATGGCATTTTATTTACAAATCTTTAATCCCAATCAGAGCATTTGAGCAAAGATTGCATTGCGCTCGACCCAATCCAAGCAAACGTTCCACTTGTGTGCCGCTCACACTCACATCTGATCAAATCCCGCTCCTACAGGTTGTTTCTCTGAGCTAGATATATCGTTCTCTTTGTCATAAACTTCTTGATCAAATGTCTTAATTGCAGTTGGCTTATGGATAACAGTTAAGATATTTGTGGATTTAACATCCTTAGCTCTTTAACCTAAAAAATGTATTAATCTTTGTGAGGAGCGCATGTAAGCAACCGGTAATTATGAATATTTTTTAACTGGAAGTTATTACAAGCACTCACTTACGGTTTCTTATTTTGGGACAAAAAAACAACAACACAAAAATAACATAAACATGCACTTCCATTCATCATCTGAGCCACACCAAATAAAAACAAACATACAGTAAAAAATACACTGTGGATATTTTGAAAACATCTTAAAAAATTGAATTAGGGACTGACTGGACATGTAAGGGGTGCAATTGTTAGAAATTATTTTTGACAGAATCAAAATGGTTTCAGTAATGGTTTTAGCTTTGTTGTGTTCCTAGATCCATTTACCACATCCATGTTTTAGACATTCCAAATATGTATTATCAAGTATTATCAATTGTATAAGTTTTTGTATTTGAGCTAACATATCTGTTTAATACTAACAGTCTGAGTAAGTAACATTAAGCTCTCAAGTGTCTGCTTACTAAAGCAAGATTTATGACATACTCATCATATTTCATTTATTCCCCACCTGCTAAAACAAGGGCTGTCTTAGAAAATGTTAATGTGTTTAAGTATAAACATTGATATATAAACGTGTAAAAATACATGTGGTGTGATTTGACTGTATTGTAAACAGCTCTGCTAAATTACAGAGCTGATTGAAACATATCCCAATGGCTGTGATCGGACGCTTTCTCACTGTGTTTTCAGTCCCTGAGTGGACTGAGCTGCAACCCCCACTACCTGCAGGACATTAGCATCTCTATGGAGAACGGCTTCAAAGGCCAGGCTGTGAAAGTTTACCTTAGACCTAAAAATACACATGCTTAAACAAGTCATCCTATACTTAAAACACTCTGAGGACTCTGCATGTATTTTTTTAGAGATTCAACAAGAGGAACTATTAATATGAGCTTTCGTTTCAGATGTGGTATAAAGGTTTAGTTAAACCAACAAAAATATGAATGCCCATGGTAATCTGCTACATCCCTATAACATCATTTGATTTATAAATGAGCAGATTTTTTATTTATTTATTTTTTTACATTGTGGTAAATTACTTTTTTCTGTCTTTTAAAATATTTTAAATAGTAAATTAATTGTATATCGCCTACTTTCTTTAAATGCTGCACCATCCCATAGTTTGATATTATTTTTGAACTTTTCCTTTATTAACTTTATCATGTTTTATCTGCCATTGATATAGGTTTGTGTTCTGTGCTCTATTTAAAATGCATGCAAAATAATACTAATTATGAAAAGTACTTTTTCCTGATCCAGTTGATGTTTACAACTGGATTTAAAACTAATTTACCAACAGATTCTACCCTTATGTTAATCTAGCTATTTGATTTCAATCACAAAACATTTGCATAACAGAACCAATAGTAATGTTGGCTAACTGTGGTTTATCCGATGGCCCAATCACTGCTCCGATAGCAGAACGTATATCTCTCTATTCCAGGTTCCTAATTCACACTTCATGTTTGGCATTTGGAAGAGCACAACTTTAGAAGACTTCAACGAGATTGTTTCCTACATTGGAGAGTTATCTTTCTATTATAGTTTAAAGATTTATCTACCTACAAGATCCCAAGATCCTAAGCGCACTGAGCCATTTCTCATCTCACTTTTTTTCTTTCCGAAGTAAAAGGTAAGTTGTACATTCTAACTTCATTTTATGATGATTTGTAAATGCTAACATTATACAATGTTTTTGCATCCTCTTACAATGTAAATGTGCATGCAGATTGGTATTATTGATATTCAGTTTCTTTTTAAAATGATTTTATAAAAATACTTGATATAAAAAGTATAGTAAAAATGTAGTAAATTATCAGCCACATTGTCATCTTTTCAATAAGTTATTGTCTACACAATTCTAAGGAGTTTTTTTTAGAGTATTTTCTATTTTTTTTTTTTTTTTTACTTAGCATATGCACTATATCCTGCATAAAATGTTCTTATATTTCACAGGAAAATGAGACCCAAAAGAGTTTCTCCTGAAAAGGAAGCCTTGTACTTCATTGCTTCGGGGAAAGATAAAGACACATTCGAGAAAAAATTAATGTGTGAAGAGAAAGGTAAGTTACGGCATTCAATTCTGCCATCAGTATGACTTTGCAAAACTTAATTAAAAGCTAAGTTTGGTCTCTAAATAATGCCGATTGGTTGGGTTTAAAATGTGTAGCTAAAAACGACAGGCTGTTAAAAAAAAACACAAGAGAAACAAAAAAACATGATTGAATCAGTTAAAGGTGGATTTATATCTGTTTTCCTGCCTGTATTTATGCTAGCTGCTGATGTCCAAATTAAACTCCATTGTGTAGATGTGCGAGTGATCTTGATATTATTTGTATGTAACTGCCAGTTAGACTCCGGGGGCCTGTTTAACAATGGAAATTATCAATATTCAGTGTCATGATACATATGAGTTTTGTAGTTTTGCACTTTTAGATGTAGATATCGTATTTGTTTTCCAAGCAGGGCTACCATTTAAAACAGTTTAGACAACCTTAACAACTTTATGAATCTTTTCTCATACTTAATTTACACTTATTTATACCCAATTTATTAGGTTTTGGAGTAATCGCCACAAAACATATTGAGCCAGGAGAATTCCTACTGGAGTATGTTGGAAGACACATGGCTGGATCTGAAGGAGAGACCCTGCTCAAAGACTACTCAGCTGAAGATGCAGTTTTTTTTTTATATTTCTACTCCTTTCAGGGACAATCTTACTGGTAAGATTAAATTAATGAATGTTCTAATGAAGTATAATTACATCATATTATGGTATGTTTATATACAGTGTTTTTAAAATATTTCACCATACAGTGTTGATGGCAGTAAAGCTACAGAAAATCTCGGACGATACATAAATGATGACCACATCAAGCCAAACAGCAAAATTAAAATAGTAAGTCTGTATTTAATGTTTTCGTATTGTTTGTCTTATTCTTTGTTTTAATTACTCCTTTTATAGAGCCTCATCTTGATTGTAGCATTATTTGACATTACAAACTAGACAGTTGTGGGTCTTTCAAATGTTGTTGTTTTTGTTTTCAAATGTGTGTTTGTGTACTTTTGTGACCAACAGATAATGGATGAAAAGAAAATGCCACATTTGTGTGTATTTGCGTTAACAAAAATCAAGCCAATCATACCAAAGAAAAAATCATACCAAAGCCTATGGACTAGTATGCAGGAGTGATCCAGCTCTCAGATTTCATAAAAAATATCTTAATTTGTGTTCGGAAGATGAATTAATGTCTTACGGGGTTGAACAACATGAGGGTGAGTAAATACTGACAGAATTTTCATTTTTGGGTGAACTAACCCTTTAAATGCTTTGCTTACGTTGATGAAGACCTCCACTGTGTATTGCTTTATCCTCAGTTGCAGATGTAATTTTTCCTATGAGTTCAATTAATGCCAAAGCAGTTAATCTTTTTTATCTCTAAAGCCATATTGTTTTTCATTAAATAATTTGTGTTTTTCTAAAAAAAAAAAATTAATTTTTGAGCAAACAACTTTTCAAGGATTTTAGAAAACCGAGAGAGCAATGACACTGGTCTGTAGTTGTTAAAGTGTAGTTATACATTTCTCCCAGCCCTGCAAATCTGGTCCTCTAGTTATAAAGGAGCCCAAAACCCTTTAAAATCAGCAACAGACCAGTCTGACCAGTTAGACAGTCTATCTCAAACCAATAGACTATCTAGTTTAAGCCCCCCCCCCCCCTTTCTAATAGATTGATCAGATAGCGCCCCTTTAATCTTTTCTATTTTACCTGTTCATAATCATTTTTGCATGAATTGAAACGCATGATTGTTCATGATTTTCATGCATGATTTAAATTGTATTATATTACATTATTTAAATGTATTCATGTATTTAAATGTATATATGTAAATGTAATGTGTTTGAAAATACACAATAAACCTTGAGCAGTTAAAGCTTCAATTGTTCTTTTTTCTATTTCCTATAGTGCTACTGTGCAACCTGTAGAATATGTAGAAAATCCATAGAAATATTATTTTAACTGTTAAATAATACTCTATTTCTACGGATTTTCTACATATTCTACAGGTTACACAGTAGCACCAAATAAATACAATAACATTTCATAACTGTATAATACTATACAGTATTATTAAAAATTAACAGTGTAATACTGTACTTTAATATGGTAAGAAATTACAGTAAAATAATGTTATTTGATTTTACAGTATGCTTAACAGTACTGTAGTTAGTGTTAAAGTAATTTTATTGTTGAATGAAATACAGCAAGTACTGGATAATTGTTGCCAGTAAGTTACTGTTAATTTGACAAGACATTTTTTTACAGTGTATTTTATACAGAATATAAAAAAAGGATAAAACATAATGGACAGATGTGTTGGGAAATGGCAGTTGTATTAACAATATGGCATTAAAATATATTTTGAGCCACCAATCCTACTCCTACCCCTAAACCTACCCCTAACAATTCGTTAAAACTACGTAAACTAACGTTACAATTATGAAGAAAAACGTGACTAACAGAAAAGTATAATCACAATAATATATTTATTGCGAAAATGTCAAAACCGCTACCAAAAGCCGTTCACATGAAGATGCTTTGCAGTCGCAGTCCTCTCTGGCAACATTGTAATAGTTTTGTATGAAGTACAGAGCAGAATTTAAATTAATAATCAATGAAAATGTTCATCCGGCTTCAGTTCGCAGCTTCGCACTATTTCAAAAGAACTAAACCAACCGTCACAGTCCTTCATGTCTCAATCTGTGATGAGGCAGGGAAGAGCTAATGACCATTTGATATCTCTGCCGTAAAACACGACGTATCGCTTCTCAAGGGCGCGATTTTTGAATTTGAATTCATCACCAGCGCGGGATTTGACGTGTACGGTTGCTGCTGAGAATGGAGGCGAAGATCACGACTGGATAAAAGGTTGAATTAGGATTTTTTTCTTGTAAACAACGTAGGCTATGGATTCTAAAGATTTGGATTACATCAAACTAATAAAATTGATGTCTTTTGTGAATTTATGTTTTGTTTTATAGGAGAAAACACTTTCTGTGCCTCACGGCAAATAAACTATATTACAAAATGGTTAAACGAGTAAAGTTAAAGAATGTATTTTTAAGGTTTTATAGTGTATTGTTTAACACCATGCAGGCGAAACGAGCAAAATGTTAATATTTATGAGTATTATATCAATAAATGAGACTGAAAACGTAATGAATAAGACAGTTGAATGCAATAGAGTCAAAACATAATGCTACGATTTTAATATGCATAAATTGTGATATGTACAAATGTGTACATCGGTGGATTTGTTCAAATGTAAATAAATTACGTTTTTGTGCTGTCAATAACGTAAATATTTTACATTTTAGTTCTGTAAATACGTCAGTATTATACGTTTCTGCGCATATAAAACGTAATTATATGTACGTATGATAGAACTACACTTTACGTACAAATGCATACGTATTCTCATGAGATCACATTGGATTTTAGTCGACTAAAATATAATGGGTTTAGTTAAATTGTAATGCGTTAATTTAGAATTTAGAATAGAATAAAATGTACAAACCCATACACTCCCGAAGAAAACATCTATTAACCTATTAATATAAATGATTTAAAAGTCTGAACATGCAATACAGATACGGATTTAACTACTGTGATTTAAAAAATATCTTAAAATTAAATAAAAACCACTTTTCCTAAAGTACAACACAGCCTTTTCAATGGATGATATACAGTATGCATTCTTTATAACCATGCATACATCCTTCTTTATTCTTTCAAGCAGAAATATTCTTTGTGTAAATTAAATATAATTAATCCTTATTATACTAAAGCTATTAACAAACTGTGATTGCTTTTCTCTTTTTCTTTGGTTGCTTGATCAATATTAAGGACACAGACCACATTATGTTTGTTGCCACTTTCACTTTAAGACGTCGGATTATTTCCAATGACATGCGGATCCAATTGCACTGATGCACATCCGATACACTCACAACTGTTTAAGACATAACCGACATAATTTACATGAATACTGTCCAAAGCGGACATTTAAAGCACTCAATAACCTTGCCCCTTCATATTTATTGGACCTTCTTAATATCTATATTCGATCTCGGACTTTAAGATCGTCTTCCTCGCTCACTCTTGTTCTCCCTAGAATCCGCACTACTTCTATGGGGTCCCGGGCTTTTAGTTTTGCTGCTCCTTATTTAAGGAACCTGCTGCCACAGGATGTGCGAAACAGTGAAAGTATTCATGTTTTTAAATCTTGCCTTAAGACCCATCTTTTCCGGCAGGCTTTTATGTTTTATGTGATTTATATATATATATATATATATATATATATATATATATATATATATATATATATGTGTGTGTGTGTTAGGGCTGGGCAAAAAAAATTGATTTTTCGATTAATCGTTTTTTAAAATGTGGCCGATTCAAAATCGATTCTCAACGGCCTCGAATCGATTTTTTCCATATAAAGGGCTCGCGGACGCGGTGCGGCGTCTTCTCGTCTCACTGCACTAGGCAAGCACTAAGCTAGGGTTGTAACGATTCCTCGAGTTACTCGAGTTACTCGATTACAAAAATTCCTTGAGGCAAAAAATCTGCCTCGAAGCCTCGTTAAATGACGCAGTTCCTATGGCGCACGCAGGGATCTGATTGTTTCACACGGACCGTTATTCAGGAAGCACACCACAGCGCATGATACATATGACTTCATAAATTGCAGAGAATGTCTAAAGTTTGGGATCATTATATGTTTATAAAGGGAGAGAACAAGATGCAATGTGTCTGCAAAGTATACCTGGCAGGGCTGCCAACTCTCACGCATTCAGCGTGAGACTCGCGCAATTCGATTTTTCACGCTGCGTGTATATCCCTTCGGTCAAATGCCTGAAAGATGAGTTCGTCTATAGATCTACCTGTTGAGCCACTCGTGATCGACTAGTTTTACCGCCGCATATTAATTCGCAAGTTAAAATATCCTGTAATCTAGTGCATTTAGTGTATCTAGAATAAAAAGAGTTTTATATACAGGTTTGTGGCTCTTAAAAAAACTTTTGCTGGTAATTTACTCACCCCCATGTCATCCAAGATGTTCATGTTTTTCTTTCCTCAGTCGAAAAGAAATTAAGGTTTTTGATGAAAACATTCCAGGATTTTTCTCCATATAATTGACTTACATGGGAACCAGACGGTTCAAGGTCCAAAAGACGGTTAATAACAGTTTCAGATGCAGCTTCAAATGTCTTTAAACGACACCAGACGATGAATAAGGGTCTTATCATGCAAAACGATCGGTTATTTCAAAACTTATTCCAAAAATGTAACTTTTCTAAGGACAAATGCTAGCCTTGCTCTATTCTGTCAGGCGCGTTTGTAACGTCACGTATTACGTAATTACGTTCAAAAGGTCACGGGCGACGTAGCCGGAAGTACAGAATCAAAATCGTCCGACATCGTTGTTTTACCTTTTAATTACTTTTTTGTAAACAGCGTTTGAGTTAGTTTGCACGTTCAACCTATGCGTTCAACTTGTAAACACTGACTCTGTACTTACGGCTACGTCGCCCGTGACCTTTTGAACGTAATCCTGCTGCCACCACAGAGTGCCATTTAGTTTTATATAAAGTTTAAATTATTTTATTGTCTCAAATCGTTGATAATGTATACTGACTTTGCCCTATGCTGCAATAAATTTAGTTTTGCATTCATTTACATAAATCAGCTGCTTGAATGACAATTGCTGATGTAATTGGGTTTTCATGTGAAATTCTCAATTCATTCAGTTAACTGATGCTCTGAGGTAGTTTTCAGACTGCAGACTCAGCAACGATTGTATTTAATTGTACAGTACAATTATAACATAGAACAAACATCTTCATTTCATGTCATTAAACATAACAATATTGCTGCCCATACACTGATGAGAAAGTGTGAGTCCGGTGTGCGATACTTGGAGTTGTCCTAGACGTGGCGCAGCGCTGCGCTTCTCATTCGGTGTGCGACCCCCTTTACGGATGTGTATTTCACTGCCACTTCAATTCACTGTTCACACACACACACAAAGTCCCCACTTGGTTGGATAGATATCATTCAGAAAGTTCCCTCTTGGCTAGTGTGCAGCGACACTTCTGTGTTAATACATGTATATGTTAGTAATATAGACGTGTGTGTGCAATGGCACATAACTATGGCAAGTAAATTGTTAGGGACTGCATAACAAAGCATAGAAAGTATATGAAGAGAGAGCGTTAAATAAGAAAAATAGTATATATATATACATAATGTATATAATAGATATATAATTTAACTGTAATGAAGACATATTTCACTGCCAGTTCACACACACAAAGTCCCCACTTGGTTGGATAGATATCGTTCAGAATGTCCCCTCTTCGCCAGTGTACAGCGACACTGCTGTGTTAGTAATATATAAATATATAGTTTTAGATCGGTAAGATTGTTTATGTTTTTAAAAGAAGTCTCTTCTGCTCACCAAGGCTGCAATTATTTGATAAAAAAAACAGAAATATTGTGAAATATTATTACAATTTAAAACAGTGTTTTTCTATGTGAATATATATATATATATATATATATATATATATATATATAATGTATATAATAGATATATAATGTAAGCGTAATTAAGAAAGATTTCACTGCCAGTTCACACACACACACACACAAAGTCCCCACTTGGTTGGATAGATATCATTCAGAATGTCCCCTCTTCGCCAGTGTACAGCGACACTGCTGTTAGTAGTATAGAAATATATAGTTTTAGATCGGTAAGATTGTTTATGTTTTTTAAGAAGTCTCTTCTGCTCACCAAGGCTGCAATTATTTGATAAAAAAAACAGTAATATTGTGAAATATTATTACAATTTAAAACAGCGTTTTTCTATGTGAATATATATATATATATATATATATATATATATATATATATATATGAAGAGTTCAGATGCAAAAGCCTCTAAGTGCCATTTGAAATTTTCTTCTAGAATGATCATTTTTTTCAAGCTTGTATATTTAAATTCAGTACTTTCACATAAATAACAATGAGGATTACCTATTAATTGTAATTTAAGTGAAATTACTGAACTTGAATATATAAGCTTGATAAAAAATGATCATTTTTGAAGAATATTTCCAACGGCACTTAGAGGCTTTTGCATCTGAACTCTTCATATATATATATATATATATATATATATATATATATATATATATATATAATGTATATAATAGATATATAATGTAAGCGTAATTAAGAAAGATTTCACTGCCAGTTCACACACACACACAAAGTCCCCACTTGGTTGGATAGATATCGTTCAGAATGTCCCCTCTTCGCCAGTGTACAGCGACACTGCTGTTAGTAGTATAGAAATATATAGTTTTAGATCGGTAAGATTGTTTATGTTTTTTAAGAAGTCTCTTCTGCTCACCAAGGCTGCAATTATTTGATAAAAAAACCAGTAATATTGTGAAATATTATTACAATTTAAAACAGCGTTTTTCTATGTGAATATATATATATATATATATATATATATGAAGAGTTCAGATGCAAAAGCCTCTAAGTGCCATTTGAAATTTTCTTCTAGAATGATAATTTTTTTCAAGCTTGTATATTTAAATTCAGTACTTTCACTTAAATAACAATGAGGATTACCTATTAATTGTAATTTAAGTGAAATTACTGAACTTGAATATATAAGCTTGATAAAAAATGATCATTTTTTAAGAATATTTCCAACGGCACTTAGAGGCTTTTGCATCTGAACTCTTCATATATATATATATATATATATATATATATATATATAATGTATATAATAGATATATAATGTAAGCGTAATTAAGAAAGATTTCACTGCCAGTTCACACACACACACAAAGTCCCCACTTGGTTGGATAGATATCATTCAGAATGTCCCCTCTTTGCCAGTGTACAGCGACACTGCTGTTAGTAGTATAGAAATATATAGTTTTAGATCGGTAAGATTGTTTATGTTTTTTAAGAAGTCTCTTCTGCTCACCAAGGCTGCAATTTTTTTTTTTTTAAAACACAGTAATATTGTGAAATATTATTACAATTTAAAACAGCGTTTTTCTATGTGAATATATTATATACAGTATATATATAAATATATATATATCTATATATATATATATATATATATATATATATATAATAGATATATAATGTAAGCGTAATTAAGAAAGATTTCACTGCCAGTTCACACACACACACACAAAGTCCCCACTTGGTTGGATAGATATCATTCAGAATGTCCCCTCTTTGCCAGTGTACAGCGACACTGCTGTTAGTAGTATAGAAATATATAGTTTTAGATCGGTAAGATTGTTTATGTTTTTAAAAGAAGTCTCTTCTGCTCACGAAGGCTGCAATTATTTGATTAAAAAAACAGTAATATTGTGAAATATTATTACAATTTAAAACAGGGTTTTTCTATGTGAATATTTTATATATATATATATATATATATATATATATATATATATATATATATATATATAATGTATATAATAGATATATAATGTAAGCGTAATTAAGAAAGATTTCACTGCCAGTTCATACACACACAAAGTCCCCACTTGGTTGGATAGATATCATTCAGAATGTCCCCTCTTTGCCAGTGTACAGCGACACTGCTGTTAGTAGTATAGAAATATATAGTTTTAGATCGGTAAGATTGTTTATGTTTTTAAAAGAAGTCTCTTCTGCTCACCAAGGCTGCAATTATTTAAAAAAAAAAAAAACAGTAATATTGTGAAATATTATTACAATTTAAAACAGCGTTTTTCTATGTGAATATATATATATATATATATATATATATATATATAAATATATATATAAATATATATATATCTATTTATATATAATGTATATAATAGATATATAATGTAAGCGTAATGAAGAAAGATTTCACTGCCAGTTCACACACACACACAAAGTCCCCACTTGGTTGGATAGATATCATTCAGAATGTCCCCTCTTCGCCAGTGTACAGCGACACTGCTGTGTAGCAATATAGACATGTATATGTTTGAGCATTATATAATGACACACCCACACACACACATATATGTGTATAAGTATGTATAAGTTACAATATGAAGACAAGATTTCACTGCCAGTTCACTTCACTGTTCACACAGACACACAGTTCAATTGCAGGCTATATGAGTCCCCTGTTGGTAAGGTAGACATCGGCCAGAGTTTCAGGTCCCCACTTGGCATGTTTTTTTAAAAATAAAAAAATGCATATTTAAAGTTATATTATGAAAAAAGACCTTAAAAGAGAATTTTTTACGTCATTTTTGTTTCTTCAAAATGACCAGAAACACTAGTCCCCTCTTGGCCAGTGTAGAGTGATAGTCCCCTTTTAGTAATATAGACGTGTATGTGTGTGTGTGTGTGTGTGTGTGTGTGTGTGTGTGTGTGTGTGTGTGTGTGTGTGTGTGTGTGTGTGTGTGTGTGTGTGTGTGTGTGTGTGTGTGTGTGTGTGTGTGTGTGAGAAAGAGAAAAGCATATGCGCTGCCTCTTCCAGACCAGGACAGGGTCTCCAGTCAGCACCTCAGCTGTGCTGCACTAAAAACAATCCAGATCTTTTAGCAAAGGCAGACGGGGGGGTAGCACACTGCTTCCTGTGTGTGTGTGTGTGTGTGTGTGTGTGTGTGTGTGCGTGTGTGTGCGTGCGTGTGTGTGTGTGTGTGTGCGTGCATGCGAGTGAGCAGCTGGCAGCACAGCTGTACTGGTGTGTGTGTGGTTATGAATGAGTTTGAAAATTATTAACAATAAGATTTCTTTTTTTTGTTTTTTAACAGTTCAATGGCAGACAGACCCCATTGGGAGGACAGGAAATGAGGAGTAAGACAGCATGCTCTGAGTTTGATTCGATCAATACAAAAGCATTCTGTGAACAAGACAAGACCACAGCAGTCCTGATATCTGCTCTGTGGGGATGTAAGAAGAGGTGAATCCTGGTCACGTTGCTCTGTTGAGTGGGTTGTACTAGTAAGGCTAAGACTCTGTTCCAAAATGATTCAAAGGCATCACAGGAGTGTTCCCACAATGAAAGCTTCTGTAACGTATTTATGAGATGCCTTCATAGATACTTTCTATTGGAAAGAAACAATTTTGTATTCTACGTAGAGAGAAAAAAATGATGCTCAAGATGGCAGAAAATGAGAAATGTTGATTATTATCCCCGAGTGTCCATAAAACAGTATACTGTTCAAAAGTTTGGGGCTAAATTAGATTTTTTTTTTAAATTCACACTTTTATTCAGCAAGGATGCATTAAATTGATGAGAAGTGATGCATTATAAGTAACAATAATTAATTTTATATTGTAATAATATTCTATTACAGTTTCTACTCTGTTTATAGTAATTTAAAAAAAAAATGAAATCTTAAACCCCAAATTTTTAAACAGGGTTAAACAATAATTTAATTAAAGGTATAGCGGAGGATCTTTCTGAATTTTAGAGAAGACCCGCCCTCTCCAATTTTTAAAAAAAAATGCACATGCACAAACACAACACTCTTGCTCCCGAGAGGGAACGTCTATTACGCCTTGCACAATTATGTTGCAAATTCTAAACTAACTCAAAAATATTCATAAAAAAGACAACATGTCAAATGCCCTTCCGTGTTTTATTTACTTATTATACTGATCGATTGAGTGACCGAGGACTCAAGACATGATATGTGCAACCCTGTATCACACGAAATACGTTCTGAGGAAACTATTTTGCAAATCGCAATTACGTTACATGGCAACATATAAGCAGTGCTATGACGTTGGTCCTTAACCTAATATCTCTCATTGTTAATACATTATTTTTATACATAGTTGCATATGGAGAAGTAGCTTGTTGCATTTGTGTAATTATAAACACACAAGGTTTTAGAATATGAACACACAAGGTTTTAGAATATTTCAGCGTGATACCATTTACCATTTTGGTCAAAAGGCTACTTTAGACAAATTGAGATGTTTACCGTGTCTATGCGGTGCATGACTCGTGCCAGGGCTAGCATTATAGCTTGCATTAACTTTTACTAGTGATTTTAAATGGATTTCTCCAAATAGCGTGACAAACTTTACCTGTCTGGTAGAATCTTCGCGACTGCGGCATCAGTGAGAAGCCCAACCTGTACTTTTAGCGCACGCCAGCGTTTGATATTCACCCAAAATCACTCTGGTCTTGTTTCTATATTCTGCGGCCTTTCTCTTCTTATCATACACTTCGTAAAACATTTTTTCTCTTTCGACCCTCAGCCATTTTCAAAGGAATGGCTGAAACCGTAACTCCGACATAATACACCTGAAAGTGAAAACTACATAGGGATGAGCACGTAGCCTACGACGGCCTTACGTAAACATATCACCAGAATGATTGACACTTAGGTGGACCAATAGTATAGACTACCCACCCGGAAAAAGAAAATCCTCCGCTATACCTTTAAAAATGTATTATCCAACCAAAAATATGTTGTGCATGTTATTCTTAAGTATTGAGAAACCCCAACCAGAACAGGACAGAAAAAAATGAACAATGAAATGTGGTCAGATATGCAGGAAGTGAGTCTATATTCAAGAAAGTAATCTAGGGACTCTGTGTATGTGTGTGTGTAGTATAAGAAAGAGGGTCATATGCAGATGTGGTGTCTGAAGAAAAACATGTAGCATGTAATATCCTGAGAGGGAGACAGGCTGCATCTTCTAGGATAGAGAACAGAACAGGACAGCAGGAAATAAAGAGAGGTACACAGAGCATCATGATAAACCAAATGATGTAAAATAGGTATGCATTAGGAGACTGTAGGACCACAGAGTAGTATGGAACAACATCGCCAGTAGACTGTGGATGTAATTTGTTCAAGCGCTGCATGGTTGCCTCACTGGGTCGGGGCAAAAATGCATTCTAGCAAAAAAATAAAGTTTAAGTGAGACATTAGGACAAACGGCATGTCTTATAGGCACAATTCCCTTTCTAAAATAAAAATACCATAGTATAACATTTTAAGTTAATGCATGCTGGACTCTTTCTTTCAGTCTCCTATTCACTTCCATCACACTGGCAGTCCATCGACTTGCACCTCCGAGCAGGAGCGTGCATACCCGGAAAGGCCATTTAGATGAAAAATGAACAGCCTCATGCACAGAGCTGCACCAGCCAGTCGAAAAAACGATATAAAATGGAACACATTTCTGGGTGTGTGGAGCCATATTTACAATATATGCAAAGCTACTCCATCTTTATTCCTCACCCCTCCAGCACTTTCATTGTGCTGTTTTGTCAGGCCCTCAGTCTCGGGATACTTTTTCATTCCTTGAGCTCATAAATCCAACTTGAATTCTTTCTGTTTTTTTTTTTTTACTCTATTTTTTGCAAAAGCGCAGTTTAATGGGATTTGCATTCTGAGTGTGACATAATTTAAGAAACATCACTGCTCAAGGCCCTTAAGATGAGACAAAATCTTCCCAGAAACTCAAACAGTGCTGTTGATATTATTTAAATGAAATAAATGCTATAAGCACGATTTTAAAAAGGATGCCCAAAGGAATGCAAGCGATTTTAGACCAAATTTTAATCGTGTCCTGGTGAATTGTGGGATGGGTTTCACAATTGAATCCATTTCTGGAGAGCTGTCTGCCAAGGCAAGTAAGAGTCTCTTTCTCCAGAAGGGCATTTAAGAACCACTGCAGGACAGAAAACATGGCGCCTCGCTGTCTGACCGATGCTAAAAGAAATGACCACAGTGACAAAGCATTGCAGGCACTGTAGATGGTCCATAAATTGAGCCTCTGAGACCAGAGGGAAATATATGACTGAGTGAAACTGTGAGAAGTCTCTGTATAGTATTTCAGTAACAATGGGCAGTAACAAGGAATAGTTAATTTAAAGAGATAGTTCAGCCAAAAAGAAAATGTATTCTGTCATTATTCAACCCGATCACACTAAATGCGTCTTTATAGCACGCATGTGTACTGTCGTGTAATTTATTTTAAAAATTTTTACGTACATATGATACGCATTGGTTGGTTAGGGTAGGTTAGGGCCGGTTCACATATCGCGTCTTTTGCGCGCTCAAGTTCGTTATTTCAAATGTAGGCGCGCGGTATGCACGCTCATAATGGAAGCGATGCAGTCGCGGTGCGACGCGCTCGTTTTTTCCATGCGTGTCCGCGCCGCGTCGAGATAAAAACATCTCAACTTTTCAGAATACCGCAAGCGCACCATACGCACAGAATAGGTCATGTGACAAGAACCAACTGAAGCGCAACTGCCCTGGAGAATGGAGAATGCGGCGCGCCCAGCGTTTTCTACGCGTTATTAGGTGAATCCGGCCTTAGGTGTGGGGTGCGTGTGTATTATACGTTTGGGTAGAATTAGTGATGCTTGTTTATTATACTCAAATGAACTGCGTATCAAATACAGGCGAAGAACTGTGTCTCATAATGCACGTAAAAACTCATTTTCGCATATAAATTACTGTCTTAGATTTTAAGAGACTTTTTATTTTTATTTAATGGTGGACACACTCACAAATGGCCCACAAATAACTAATTTAATTTTCAAAGGAAGAAGAAGAAACTCATATGGATTTCAAAAGACAAGAGGTAGAGGACAGACTTCTCATTTTGACACAAGTTATCCTTTAAGTACATAATGCCCATATACCTCTTCAAAGAGCAGTTCTGTTAGTGCTTGTAGAGTTTTGCTTCAGTCAGTAAGATGATGGCAGCAAATTGAGGTCCACACACGACTGCTCATAAAAATGTCATCACTTAGTGCTAAACATATATGTTCAGAGGAGTTGAAGCAACCTAAAACGAAGTCAAACACCATATTTTATCCTTTCAGACAGAGCAACATCACTCTCTCTATCCATTTGTATTTTTCTGTCAGAATCAGATTCCCTTGTTTTTTTCTCCTCACTAACCCTCCCCCTCCTTGTTCGTTCTGACCGTGACCACATGTGAGAATCCCTGCTGCGTGTGTCTGTCTCAGAGATCTTTGAACCCTTTCAGCGAGGTTTAACGGGCTCAGAGAGACTTCAAAGTGAAACGACGGCTCACGTAGGCAGAAAATGAGGTCCTAAATCCCTCATCAGAGGCGTTCTAACTACGTTCTGACCACAGCTGCCCATCCTAACACGGCATTAACCCACATCTAATATCTAGTTTCACCTGCTCTGGTTCTGCTGCCAATTTAAATCTATTCAACTCACCGAGCCGACATACTGTTCGTTTCTATCTAGCTTGTGATTGCTGGACTCTAAATGCAGTGTCCCATTGAGAGTGGGAACCAGGACAAACATTTGCATGGGATGTGTGTGTGTGTGTGAGGATTATGCACACGGCAAAGAAAAGGGGAATAAAGAACTAGTCTAATCCAGTGAGAAGCATGCCACATCTCCTCCACAGAGGCACAATCTCACAGCTTCATTATAATGTGACACCATGTTCTTAAACCGGCTGTGGATAATCCCACTTCTCGTGCACCTTGGAGTGTCTGGGACTCACTGTAACTCACACGAGTTAACAAGAAAGCCCCGTTTCTGTGTAAACCATTCTCTCTATAGGTGCACAAAGAAGTTACTTCAAACGCTCTCATAATACAAACTCCCAAATTTGGAGATCTACAGAGCAAACGTTGTTTAACATCTTTCAACTGCATTGTATCCACACAGAGAAAAGAGCAAATGTGCAAACATGCTCAAACAAAGTGGTGCGTTGTGCTTGAATAAACACCTGTGCCGCTAGATATGGCTGGCCGAGAGGGATAACAAGCACGGGGCAGAAAATCCACTGGACGTGCTCCACTTAAATCAAACAGAGGCGCGGACAGACACACACAGGCACCCTCCAGGAGACAGGGAAGTCTAATTACCATAAAATCACACTCGCTCTTCTACAATAAAGTCATAATAACACCTGAGCGTTTTATCTTTCAACCCAGTAGGCCTAGATACTGTAAATGTCATAGAAGGTGATAAACCATGCAAAGGACCCTTCACAAGACTCTCATCGCAATTGGCTTTGACCTCAACATGACAAGCTTTGCAAATAGCGACATATTTTATGAGGTTGCTAGCAAAACTGGGTCAAGATGGTTGATTGGAAAGGTTGACTAATTTATTGAGAGATTTTTTTTTCTTTAAAATCAATCCCTTTGTAGCCATACACTGTAAAAGATTTACATTGCTCTAACTCATCAAAATAAGTTAAAGCTGCAACTTTTTGGGTTAAAAATGATTTGAAAAAATAATTTGTGCAAGTACATAACCAGCCAGTGTTCAAAACTCTCTGCTCGACTTAGCTCGAACCAAAACGGTAAGCTTGTAATAATGTTTTTAATTCCTGGTGGATTTTCGTGGGAAATTTGAGCATGTCTTCACGTCATTATGTCGCATCTGTACACAAAGAAGGTGTCTCGGCTAGTAGGCTATATTACATGTGAGGATGTTGGAGGTGAAGATTTAGCCTTTTCTCACAGCACTTGATATAATTAAACATCGATTTGATGGCGGATCCAGAAAGGTTCAAACGAAAATCACCAGTGACAACAGATTCACCCACTGTAAAATGCAGAAGACTTTATTCGGACTTCGGAGTGGCTACAGAAAACAAGAGACTGCAACCAGACCCATGCAAAAACGGATAAGGGGATAATATCTGTGGATAATGAGGATAATATCGGAAGGGCATTAAATGTAGTCATGCAGTGCTAACATTTACAATTTGAGAACAAAGTATAATTTATACATTGACGCGATATGAGAAGCGATTGTTAGATCTAATCAGCACAATTTACAGCAGTGCTTTTTTCCCTTAGTTGGTCAGAACAAAAGTGGATGTTACTTACTTGTTCAGATTGACATTTGCTGGTAAAAATTATTATGTTGGTCATACTTCCAAAAGTCGAATCTGTAATTCCGAATTACAGTATCCACACCGGGACAGTGATAAATTGGGGTGTACACACAGTTCATACTGCATTGTATGCGGCGGCAACCCATGTAATAGTACATCGTGTATACTGTCTGGTAATCATTCGTTGCACATGAAAAGGTCAGCAGCAAACAGGGTAAATGCTTGTAAATTGGTTGACTACTGACCAGATTGATGTGTGTGACAGGGAACACAGCTCTTGACAGGGAACACAGCTCTTAAATGAAACGTGTCATAAATGAGCATGCCTGGCGACTCACTGTTTATGTGAATAAAGAGGAATAAACCAGCCATGGGAGTGCTGGTAATGTTGAGAAATTGAGGAAGAAATGGGGCCTCCAGTCAGCAGTGCTGTGCTTGGCTCTTTCAGCTGTAGACCTCCTGTTAAAAGAGGCTCACATACTACCAAATTAATTTATTTCCAGTTAATTTCCCGAAAGGCAATTTCCTCCAAGCCTCAGCTGTAGTGGACCCAGAATGAAAAACCAAGAGGATGGAAATCTTCAGGTGCCTTCCATTCAGCTTCTGGATTCATCATAGGCATGTTTGAAGCATGTTGAGCATGTTTGGGAGGCCTACATGACAGCGTGTTCAAGGTCCTGCCAATATCCAATAACTTTGCACAGCCATTGAAGAGGAGTGGACCAACATTCCAAAGGCCACAATAAACAACCTGATCAACTTGATGCAAAGGAGATGTGTTGCACTGCATAAGGCAAATGGTGGTCACACCAGATACTACTGACTGTTTTTAGAAATGTCTTAGACAGCAGACCAGCAGCATTCGAAAGAAATAAAATAAAAATGCATTCAAGTAAATAATAAATAAAGGAATACAAGAGGCTCAATAGCTTCTGCAGCATTATATTATATTATTATTATACAAGCAGTTCTGACTAGTCGTCACAATGACATCATCTTTCACAAAATTGGCTGTAGCCTACACACTTAAGTGCAAGGGTGTCATATTCAGATTTATCCACTCTGGGACCTGGTTTAAAAAATAGCTGTTTCAGTGTCCCAAAACGCCAGATCCATCAGGACGAAATGCCAATACGACACACAATTTGTATGTATACAGTTAAACACGTCTCTGTCTGGACAGGGCCTTAAATCTTTGAGTTCAGCTAATGACAAATGGGGCAAAAACAAAAGTGTTGCGTTTATAATTTTGCTTAGTGTAAAAAACAAGCCAGATAAATAATCAAATATGGACTCATTCGAGTAAACAGATACCCTAGTCACAACAAGATCAATCACAGATACCAGCCAATCAGAGAAGCGTGTGGGCGGACCCTCTCTGCAAGCGCACTGCACTTATAACGAAATGGATGAGTGCAAAATAAAAATGAATAAAAATGAATCAATAACAAGAAAAAGATGTTTTTTATCATGTCACGCTGTTGCATCTGGTGTTGGTTTAACTATATGTTTTCCAACTAGTTATTCCGTCAACCCACTGACTAGTATATTTTGAATGATGTTTAGCTTGTCCCCACTATGCACATACTGTATGTAAGTGCTTGGCACTTGTGAAGACAGCATCCCACATTAGGCACTGAAGTCTACATTAGCATGTGCCTTTTAAAATGCTGATGCATTAGCCAATGTGAAGCAAAAAAAGCACTTATAAGGCCAACACAGGCAAACCAGTCATTAGGATTGAGCATTCTGCCCCTTCCTCCTTAATGGATGTATCACACAAACAGAAGAGTAAAGGCTATTCTGTGCCCCATCCCTGTAATTGGTAACAATTTAGCCCTCTACAGCCTCTCCATCTTTCGTTTCAAAAGGAAGCCTGCTGTTGCACACAATAGGTGAGAGAGCTGGCCTCTGTTTAACGCGGATTCATTTCTTTCAAAAGACGAGCATGCTGTGAATTTAAAGTCACCCATTCAGTGTATTTTCAGAAGTGAAGCAAAAACATCGACCCTGAAGTTAAGACAGTTCATGGATTTTGGAGCTGGCTGTTTATTGAAGCTTTTTTCTTTGTTGGGCAGAGGGGGTTCTCTTCAGGACTCTGGGTCAGGGTCTTAGACGAATCAGAGTGCTTGTGTTAGGCTGCCTTCATGCACACACAATCTGTATAAACTGAACAACATCCTCGGGACACAAGAACAGGAGGTGTTGGCTACTACGGTTCACTACGTACACTTGCATGTGTACAAAAACAGGACACTTGATGCTCAACATGAGTCTGACTCAAAATTACAAGGGTCCTAAACATAATTAAAAGGTCTGGGCCTGATACAAAACATGTGTGTGACTTCAATGGAAAGTCAAGTTCTTTCACGCAGATGCAATCTATTACATTTAATGGATACTTAAAACGCATAAGAAGCTGGAGTCAGGGCAAAGGTCAAAACAAACACATCTGCAATTCTGTATATCAGTCAAATCCTAATTTATAGTACAGTGACTGCATAGAAAAATGGTGCCAATGCTCCTTTCCTGCAATATCGATTCACCGATACCAGCTTTGCTCTCTCCTCTCTCCGACGGTCAATTGACACACATCCATCTTCTGTCACTCTCACATCATGGTCTCATTCTCTCTGGTTAAATAGTGCTTATATTGTGAATAATTTTACTCGCTCCCACATGGTTTCGCGCTTTGTCTGATCCAGCCCGTTCTCATCCCAAGACGTCATCTGACACTTTTGACCATACGTCAACATCCCACGTTTTAGGGTTCCCTTTAATGTAAGTTAAATGACACTATCTAATCCTAACCCTACCCCAGACCTAAACCTACCCGCGTCATATAACTGACGCTAAAGGTAAAGATGCCCTAAGATCGTCATCTAACTGACGTTAAAGGGTACCCTAAAAAGTCGGATGTTGACGTATGGTCAAAAGCATCAGTTAGATGACGTCTTGGGATGAGAATGTGTTGTCTGATCTATATAAGTGGCACTCTCATAAAGTCGCCCCTCAAACAGCTTGTGAGAACCAACTTGACTTATTTTTCATGGCTTATTGCGCTTAAACAGTCAAATACATAAGAAAGTATTTAAAAAGTCAAAATTACCATCTTGCCGAGTATTCAATGCAGTCAGTTTTAAATAATTGGCAGCTTTTCCACAACCGATACACTAGATGTCGCCTTGGCTTCGGCAGTTCATTGGAACGAATGCGTCAATAGAGCCGCCATCATGGAACAGGGGAGCCCCTCCTCTTTAAAGCATAAGCATCAATGTAGGCAAAGGTCTAACTGGATTAAAATTCCCATAAATCGCCATGAATGCAATTTTCTACTTTCTTGGTTCGTTCCAATGGTCAGACATGTATTTATCATTGAGTACAGAGAAGAAAAAAAAAAATTTAAACATTCTTCCTAGTTCAGATTTCGTTCATGTGAACATCCATAAGCAGCACAAAAGTCTGAAAATCCATGAATTCGAAGTACAGGCGGAGATAGCAGAGTTACCTAGCTACTTCCTATGACAAGAACCCTGTTCCAAAATGGCGGCGGTTTTGACACATGGTTAGAACCCCAAGACGACATCGACATAGTGTATCTATGGCTAACCGTTCTGTTCCGTGCCAACCGTAACGGTTCGGTTTTCATTTTCCATTGTGGGGCTGATAAACCATAGATATCCATAATAAAGGCTAGATGTCTTACGGCGGAGTCTCTATCGTCATCACCGGGGGCTATCTTGTCACAGGCAAGCTTTCTGGTACCTGATGTAATTTGAGTGATCAGCACAAACACAAAAACGGTTATCTCATTGAACTCTTGAGGGATTTACAAATGGTTTGGTTTCCTACAAACGCTATTAACGTGGCTATAATTCTGGATGATTTTTTATTGATACTTTGATTATTATTCAAAGTGTGCAGTGTCATAACTACATTTCTGACGTTTATGAAAAACCAAACCTTTAATTTAGCAAGTTTTGGTTATCTAAAAAAGTACATGCACCATTAACACAATGTTACGAGTGAGCAAGCTGCCTGTGACAAGATGGCCGCCAGGTGCGGACGTCGACCTCCATTGGCCAGCAGCGTGGACATGACCTCTAGCCTTAATTATGTGATAATAACAGCCACTTGAAATGTCATTGCAAGCGCATGTCTATCAAATGGCTGCAAGCGCCAGTCGTTCCCTTGGTAATGCAAGAGTTTACAGACGTTGGGCCCTATTTTAAGGGTTGTCCCTATTCACTTAATGAGTAGTGGGTGTGCTTTGGGTGTAACGTGAAATAAACCACACAGATTCTCATCTCCCATTCCATTTAAAAGCCACTTGCGCTCGCGCCTTGGCGGATTGCTATTTACATGACAAAATTTGCTGACTGAACGTGTCTCCAGAGCGCAAACGAATCTGCTCGTGAACAAGGTTACAGCAGGCAAGCATATCTACGGGACAAGCTGGATTCCACCATATCACAATATTAATCTTTTACATTGTGATCCTTTCATTTGTAAAATATATAAAAATAAAATATATATAAAATATATTTATATTTGGCTAGTTTGTGTCCTACATGTGTGTGTAATAAGCAGAGTGTATGCGCGTTGTGGACTCGCCTATAGGCCCACATTACTAATGTGCTCTTTAAATAACAAATATAATATTGCTAATATATATATATATATATATATATATGTGTGTGTGTATTGTTATTTAAAGAGCACATTAGTAATGGCAGTTATGGCAGTTTTCTCCAGGATATCAAAAATTTATATTTTTCAAGGTATCGTATTGAAGTTGAAATTCCGGTATCGTGACAACACTAATGCAAACACAGCCAATCAGAGATTATATACAGGCCACAGAACCATCTGCTGCTCAGCTGGGCACTGTTTTCTCCATCAATAATCCATGTAGCCATCTAACACTTAGCGCTTCCCAGTGTATCACAAAGGTGAGACAGAGAGGTTGATGTCTACACATCTGATACACACATTTTAAATATTCATTGCACACATTTACAAAGACTTTAGGATATCAGAGTTGAGTCGTGGGTCAATGTTGTGTACTCTTCCATTAAGTAGACCATTCTCATTATCAAAACAAGAAACATAGCACAGAGGTCTTTCCAAAAACTGTTTATTGCATCATATTATAACAGGACACAGAAGATAAATGAGGGAGCCGAAAGCCCAAACTGTATTTCACAATACACAGATACTTCTTTCAGCTTCCACTTAATCCTGAGGCATAGGAAGCAGTAAATGTCATTAGAGTTGCAGGCAAAGGAAGTGACCAACAGATTCAAATTGTCAGCAGTGATTCAAACTGCATGCTTTAAATGTAGCTTATTGATCTGGCTAGCTCATTTACTAGTTAATTTCAGTCTAGATCAATATTAATCATACTGTAGCTTCCACTTGCTAATTTTACTGTATTGTCAGGAAAGGAGAAGTGACAACAGAAAAAAAACTCAGTTTCTCTGCATCTTAAAGTGAGTCTGTAAATTTACAATTTGTGTTATTCAGGCTATACATTTAATCAGTATACCTTCGCTGAGAATCAAACCCATGATGCTGCTAGAGACATGCTCTTCAAATAGAGCAACAGGAACTTAGCAGGAATTTAGCAGATTCACTTGCCTTTTATTAGCAAGTCAGATTATGTATCATTTTCCAGTAAGTGAGCACATAGGGGTCTCCCCCAAGAGCCTTAAATTACACATGTGCCACAAACAGGTTAATGACCTCAAATTTATGACCAATGCTGCACTACTTCAGAAGTAACCTCACCTGCTGGAGCCCTAGATGTAGCACAATGAAGAAGAGTAAGTAGGGAGGGGGGGAGGGTTATAGAGTGACAAAGCAAGAGAGGAGTGTCTTGACAATATCCAAACAAAAGTGGTCACAGTCGCAGAAGATGCATTTAACATGCATGTTAATAGCAGGTGGAAACGGTAATGTCTCGACTGACATAACAGGGCTGTCAAGTAAATTCAACTTAAGTTTTAATTTAGGCAAGTACGACATTTCTGGTTCTTTGTAAATGTGTACAATTACGTACTGAACCCCTAAAATCTCAGAGAAATGAAATGATGGATAATGCAGTGTGTTACTAAAGCACCCAAACCCACCCAACCCCTACTTGACAGGAATGTGTCCTACTTACGGTCAATCACTAAGACCAAGAACAATCTGTCTCTTCAATGCACCCCATCTTATGACTCCATTTATTCATCAACCCCCACTCAAAGACTTACCGGCCTTCTCACTGTTCCTCAAGTCCCTCTTTGAATTATTCATGAGCAGGTTGCAGACACTGCACTCCACAGTTCCATCCATCAGTCCCGTGGACATGCTAAAATATTTAGTGTGTGACCAGTCGACCATGCTTTAGCAGTACCCCCACATCCCACTGGGATCACCAATCCACTCCCGTCTGTTAAGTGTCTAGTCTAGCCACCCACAGACCATCTCCCCACTTGCTAAAGGAGCACTTCTTCCCTACCCCCTTTCCATTGCCCCATTTTGTTTACATGGCAGCACAGAGGGGCGAGTAGACACATTTTAAAGCACTTGATCATCACAAGTCAATTAATGACTGATAATTTTTAACAAAAATGACCTAGAATCCCATGCAAAACCAAACTTGAGTATCTTGTGTGAATGACAGCTTTTAGATTTTAACTCAAAATCTCAATCTGCATGTTTGGGCATAAAGAAAAATATTAGAAAGGAATCAATTAATTATCAATTAACTAAGTCTCTTCTGACTGACGTCTTTAGGAATTGTCAGTCATGTTCTGTCTTTGAATGGCACTGTGGCCTAAAGTAGAAGCCTTTTTCCTCTAAACCCTCGTTCCAACCCTGCCATTTTTGCCCATTCACTCACTTGTTTGTTCTAAAAGAAAACCAATCAGACACCAGAGTTACTAACCAGAGTTAATGAAGCCCAGCTCCTGATTGACTGCTTTATTCTGTCCTTTAAAGTGTGATCACTCGGATGCTTAGGGTTTGCTAAAGCAGTAATGGTTGTGTTTCTCAAGAGAGACAGGCTTTCGTCTACTTCCAAAAGCAGTTTCAGGAGTGACAGATGCTAATTATTAGTGGCTCTGTGACTGGTATTCAGGACCTTACACAGAGACAAGTCAGGACTATTGGAAGTATTTGGTATAAAGGCATACAGGAACTCGTACCACAATAAAGTCAAACGATTTGGCCAAGGTTTCTTTCAATATCTCAACTCTAGACAAAATTTTAAATACTCACCTTTCAACCTAGATTCACCAAAATTGGCAGAGTAGGGCTACTACAAACTGTCCTGAATCAGACTGCTAGTTAGGGAAGGGTACACAATATTACCACCAGTGCTAAAAGCATGCTCTGAGGGTGAGCTGGTGGCAGGAATACACAGGTACCGCTTTGCCAGAAGTTGCTGAGTGGATGCTCCACCATGCCAGGGGGTTCAGTTCAGCTTCAATAGCCTGTTGGTCTGTAAAACCCTAAATAGCAACAGAGTAGGACTTCTTGAAAAAGCTGCCCAGTGTCATCTTCTGCATTTTTGGATGGTGATGGTGTAGCTGCTGCAGCATCTCTTCTGTACATCCTTAGAAACAGTACATCTGAATGTGAGAGAAGCTTGTGACCCTAACCCTATAGTGGAACTATTATAGTTTTACATGGTGTTTAAACATAATTAAGTGTGTATACAAAGCCATCCTACAATGATAAGAAACACCCATTAGCCTACTTTTTTTTAATCCTAATAGGCTAAATGACAAGCAGTGTCTCAGAACAAGCCGTTTGCAGATTCTGGGCAAAGTGACATCACTTTGTACAGGCCCCACCCACAACTGCTGACAGATTCTGCCATATTAGCAAAAAGAAAACGCTCTGAGCTAGTTCAACCCTGTCCACCATTTTAATCAGGCAGAAGCAGCTTTAACGACAAGAATGTCCTCTAAGCAATTCAGGTGCTTTGTTGTTGGACGAAGAGTGAACATAAGAGTCTTAATTTTCTCCCGACATCAAAGTTGATGATGCTGTGAATTAGTGGCAATTTTAACATGCAATTTAAAAAAAAAATATCTGTGGGATATTTAGAACTAAAACTTCACATAGGCCTACACACTCTGGGGATATCAGAGACTTTTTCCATCTTATAAAAACGGGCAGAAGAGCTACTACCGAAAAAATGTTGTTAAATATAGCATATATAGGTGTAGGCGGTATACCGGTTGGCACGATTGTAGGGATGACGAAATTAATCGTTTCTACGATACATCGCGATGCAGACGAGGACGGTTCGGTATTGGTTCAGTAATAGACCATATATAGTGTAAGCCTACTGACGCTTTTCTGATGACATTTGTCACATATGTGCTTTGTCACGGTAGCACTGAGAGGCATTTGAGGTGAGATGTGAGTGCGAGTAATTAAAAATGTTCTAACTACTTTAAAAGCCTACAACTGAGCACATTTCAGCTTTTATGAACAACATGGTAAGCACTACCTGCTCATGTCACGCACAAATAGAATATGCAGGAGGTAATATACCACTAACTTGATAAACCACCTTAGCCGTTTTCACCCGGAGCTGTTAACGCCTGGCAGAGCAGATGAGCTCCAACAACACCCGAATCCACAGCCAAAAACTAATTATTCACCTGGCCCAATAATTTTTTAAGTATCCATACCTGATGGTCAAATTACAATTATTCTGTTGTAACGTGTGATTATAAATGGATGATCATTCGTCACCTTCAACAGCGGACTCGGTACCATCTATAATGGTAACATCATACACTGATGAATGAGCGCTACTTTAAAATGAACATTTCATTCAACCAAAACATGATAACCGTAATCAAACTGAACCGTGAGACCAGTGTAGCTCCACACCACTACACGACTATTGTCTCTATTGCGTTTAAGTTCATGTGACATTGCTGCGCAGGCCCAAAAGCTTATCATTTGCATGCATTGCAGTTTAAAAATAAATAATTTTAAAACTGTTAAAGCGCAATAAGGAGTGACAGAGAACTCAAGTCACTATATGTGCATGGCACGCTGTCTTGAGATAAATTTTGTCACTTGTTTACTTGTTTTTTTTTTTGTTTTGTTTTTTTTTTACTTGGGCTATATTAGGTTTTTGTGATAATTTAAATTGGTGACAAAAATTCTCAAATTTCAATGGGGTGAAATATTTATATCATAAAAGCCTTATTTAAAGCAAAAAATATATATATATATATATATTGTGATATCATTAGCATGATATAAGATTTTGGTCATATCACTCACCCCTAGGCACTAGTAAATTGTTTAAATGTCTTGTCTGGGTGAGTGGAAGGCTTTATTTAGGGGTGTGGGTGTTTGGGGGTCATGCAATTGTGTGTGTTCTCAGCTGTTTGGAGGTCGGGGGAGGAGGGGGAGATTTCTTAAAGAGAAATTCAAAGTCACTGCAACACACAAAACAACTTGAATGAGTTACAACATGCAGGAAAGACTTATGCCTCAGTTTCTTGGTCAGATCTTGAGAGGTGGTTTGGTCTTCCATGATTTTCTGTAAATGTGGAAGAGCCAGAGGCCAGTGCCAGGCAAGGATCAGAGCCAACTACGAAGATCATGTATAATAGCTAAGGGGTGGAGAAAAGAGCTTACCAACTCCAACCCCCTACTTTCCATTTTGTTTAGATCTAATCTGAGCCACTTCAGGCAAGCACACACCTACCAGCACACACAAATGCACAGGGAAGGAACTAAAAATAAACTACAAAAAAAGAACCTGAGAGTAAAACTTGTATGTCTGATCCCATCTGAAACCAGGCCTGATGTTCTTAACCATATTTTTAAATATGATACTAGGTCTATGTCCAATAGTTTCCACCAATCAACAAACATCATGTAAAAAGATAAGCCCTTTACATCATCACATACACACACTGCATACTGGGAGCTTGCATACTGGGACCAATAGTGTTCAACATGCAATTGTTTGTTCAGACAACTCTTTTAGACTAGTTGGTACAAGATTTAAGAATATTGGTTATTGTGTTGATTCAAAGTAGGCTAATTCACATTTTTATTATGTATAATTCAAAAGCTTACATTGTAAAAAGTAATTGCTTTTTTAAGTGTATATACAGATCTTCACCATGGTTCTCCCGAAGAGTGGAAAATGAACAGTATGCCATGAATGCATAAACACGTGTAGCGCTGGCCTCATCTCAAGGCAGTCCTGAACGTACACAGGATGTAAGCCTATCAGACAGATGATAAATAGGAGCCTAGGACCCTGGTTATACACTCATGGCTAAACATTCATGGATCAGCATTCTGGAGCAACAGGTCATTCGGGAGTCAGGCAGCTGAGAGTTCCTTCAACTGTCATGGTATTATCAGTTTTTCAAAAGAACGACAATGTCCTGCAACAACAGAGTAACACTGAAGAGCCATGGCAAGATAGCAGAGTGTTGTGTGGGAGGTGTAAATAGCCTCTCTAGAAAGAGTGCAATGACCATGTCCCTATGAACACAGTGTGCATCTGTGCAATGTGTGTTCTACAAGAATCTTACACACCACTGGGACTCTTAACTGCATTGTGTTGAAGTTGAACACTGGGTGTAAACAGCACTGATGGCTTTGTAGAGCGCTAACATGGCAGGGTTATAGAAAAAGCATTACTGTTTCAGCGGTCAACCAGTCTGTCCTCCCCGCTCTGACCAAATCCATCCATAAATTTTAAACTTTATATATATATATATATATATGTATACCACAACAGGACCACAACTGTGCTAGGTTTGATTGCCTACATTTTCTGGAATCTTCTACCTGATTCACATCACTGGGTGTCCTGAGTAATGACAATCTGTCTCTGTGACAGCTCTAGGCTCTGTTACCAATCAGAAACCCTGTCTGAGATGAATTTTGCTGACAGGTCTTTGGAAGGTGGAAGTTTTGGAGTGAGCCAGGTTTTTCTATCTATGCCACCACATTTTTTTTAAAGGGGTCGCATTTT